>NW_023494768.1:0-62601 GCF_013368585.1 Megalops cyprinoides | reverse complement strand
AAATCTGAATGCTGAGTATTGTTCAAAGCTGAGAACAGAGTTTTGGGCTCTGAGTGACTCCAAAAACCTTTTCCAGGCATTCTCCTTTAAATTGAATGCTGAGCGATGTTGAAAACGTGGGAATCGTGTTTTTGCGCTCTGAAAGTGTTGAAAACCGAGTTTCTGGCAATATAGTTGAAACTGCACGTTGAATGATGTTAAAACCCGGGAATCGCGTATTTGCGCTCTGAAAGTGTCGAAAACAGCGTTTCTGATGCACTTCTGGAAAATGAATGCTGTGTGTTGTTCAAAGCTGGGAACAGAGTTTTTGGCCTTGGAGAGTGTGAAAATTGTGTTTCTGACAGTCTACTGAAATCTGAATGCTGAGTGTTGTTCAAAGCTGAGAACAGAGTTTTTGGGGTCTGAGTGACTCCAAAAACCTTTTCAGGCATTCTCCTTTAAATTGAATGCTGAGCGATGTTGAAAACGTGGGAATCGTGTTTTTGCGCTCTGAAAGTGTTGAAAACCGTGTTTCTGGCAATATAGTTGAAACTGCACGTTTAATGATGTTAAAACCTAGGAATCGCGTTTTTGCGCTCTGAAAGTGTCGAAAACAGGGTTTCTCGCAATATCATTGAAACTGCACGCTGAATGATGTTAAAACCCGGGAATCGCGTTTTTGCGTTGTGAAAGTGTCGAAAACTGCGTTTCTGATGCACTTCTGGAAAATGAATGCTGTGTGTTGTTCAAAGCTGGGTACAGAGTTTTTGGGCTTGGAGAGGGTGAAAATTGTGTTTCTGACAGTCTACTGAAATCTGAATGCTGAGTATTGTTCAAAGCTGAGAACAGAGTTTTTGGGCTCTGAGTGACTCCAAAAACCTTTCCAGGCATTCTCCTTTAAATTGAATGCTGAGCGATGTTGAAAACGTGGGAATCGTGTTTTTGCGCTCTGAAAGTGTTGAAAACTGTGTTTCTGGCAATATAGTTGAAACTGCACGCTGAATGATGTTAAAACCCGGGAATCGCGTTTTTGCGTTCTGAAAGTGTCGAAAACTGCGTTTCTGATGCACTTCTGGAAAATGAATGCTGTGTGTTGTTCAAAGCTGGGAACAGACTTTTTGGGCTTGGAGAGTGTGAAAATTGTGTTTCTGACAGTCTACTGAAATCTGAATGCTGAGTGTTGTCAAAAGCTGAGAACAGAGTTTTTGGGCTCTGAGAGACTCCAAAAACCTTTTCAGGCATTCTCCTTTAAATTGAATGCTGAGCGATGTTGAAAACGTGGGAATCGTGTTTTTGCGCTCTGAAAGTGTTGAAAACCGTGTTTCTGGCAATATAGTTGACAATGCACGTTGAATGATGTTAAAACCCAGGAATCGCGTTTTTGCGCTCTGAAAGTGTCGAAAACAGGGTTTCTCGCAATATCATTGAAACTGCACGTTGAATGATGTTAAAACCCGGGAATCGCGTTTTTGCGTTGTGAAAGTGTAGAAAACGGCGTTTCTGATGCACTTCTGGAAAATGAATGCTGTGTGTTGTTCAAAGCTGGGAACAGAGTTTTTGGGCTTGGAGAGTGTGAAAATTGTGTTTCTGACAGTCTACTGAAATCTGAATGCTGAGTGTTGTTCAAAGCTGAGAACAGGGTTTTTGGGCTCTGAGTGACTCCAAAAACCTTTTCAGGCATTCTCCTTTAAATTGAATGCTGAGCGATGTTGAAAACGTGGGAATCGTGTTTTTGCGCTCTGAAAGTGTTGAAAACCGTGTTTCTGGCAATATAGTTGAAACTGCACGTTGAATGATGTTAAAACCCGGGAATCGAGTTTTTGCGCTCTGAAAGTGTCGAAAACAGGGTTTCTCGCAATATCATTGAAACTGCACGCTGAATGATGTTAAAACCCGGGAATCGCGTTTTTGCGTTGTGAAAGTGTAGAAAACGGCGTTTCTGATGCACTTCTGGAAAATGAATGCTGTGTGTTGTTCAAAGCTGGGAACAGAGTTTTTGGGCTTGGAGAGTGTGAAAATTGTGTTTCTGACAGTCTACTGAAATCTGAATGCTGAGTGTTGTTCAAAGCTGAGAACAGGGTTTTTGGGCTCTGAGTGACTCCAAAACCTTTTCAGGCATTCTCCTTTAAATTGAATGCTGAGCGATGTTGAAAACGTGGGAATCGTGTTTTTGCGCTCTGAAAGTGTTGAAAACCGTGTTTCTGGCTATATAGTTGAAAATGCACGTTGAATGATGTTAAAACCCGGGAATCGAGTTTTTTGCGCTCTGAAAGTGTCGAAAACAGGGTTTCTCGCAATATCATTGAAACTGCACGCTGAATGATGTTAAACCCGGGAATCGCGTTTTTGCGTTGTGAAAGTGTAGAAAACGGCGTTTCTGATGCACTTCTGGAAAATGAATGCTGTGTGTTGTTCAAAGCTGGGAACAGAGTTTTTGGGCTTGGAGAGTATGAAAATTGTGTTTCTGACAGTCTACTGAAATCTGAATGCTGAGTATTGTTCAAAGCTGAGAACAGAGTTTTTGGGCTCTGAGTGACTCCAAAAACCTTTCCAGGCATTCTCCTTTAAATTGAATGCTGAGCGATGTTGAAAACGTGGGAATCGTGTTTTGCGCTCTGAAAGTGTTGAAAACCGTGTTTCTGGCAATATAGTTGAAAATGCACGTTGAATGATGTTAAAACCCGGGAATCGCGTTTTTGCGCTCTGAAAGTGTCGAAAACAGCGTTTCTGATGCACTTCTGGAAAATGAATGCTGTGTGTTGTTCAAAGCTGGGAACAGAGTTTTTGGCCTTGGAGAGTGTGAAAATTGTGTTTCTGACAGTCTACTGAAATCTGAATGCTGAGTGTTGTTCAAAGCTGAGAACAGAGTTTTTGAGGTCTGAGTGACTCCAAAAACCTTTTCAGGCATTCTCCTTTAAATTGAATGCTGAGCGATGTTGAAACGTGGGAATCGTGTTTTTGCGCTCTGAAAGTGTTGAAAACCGTGTTTCTGGCAATATAGTTGAAACTGCACGTTTAATGATGTTAAAACCTAGGAATCGCGTTTTTGCGCTCTGAAAGTGTCGAAAACAGGGTTTCTCGCAATATCATTGAAACTGCACGCTGAATGATGTTAAAACCCGGGAATCGCGTTTTTGCGTTGTGAAAGTGTCGAAAACTGCGTTTCTGATGCACTTCTGGAAAATGAATGCTGTGTGTTGTTCAAAGCTGGGTACAGAGTTTTTGGGCTTGGAGAGGGTGAAAATTGTGTTTCTGACAGTCTACTGAATCTGAATGCTGAGTATTGTTCAAAGCTGAGAACAGAGTTTTTGGGCTCTGAGTGACTCCAAAAACCTTTCCAGGCATTCTCCTTTAAATTGAATGCTGAGCGATGTTGAAAACGTGGGAATCGTGTTTTTGCGCTCTGAAAGTGTTGAAAACTGTGTTTCTGGCAATATAGTTGAAACTGCACGCTGAATGATGTTAAAACCCGGGAATCGCGTTTTTGCGCTCTGAAAGTGTCGAAAACAGCGTTTCTGATGCACTTCTGGAAAATGAATGCTGTGTGTTGTTCAAAGCTGGGAACAGAGTTTTTGGGCTTGGAGAGTGTGAAAATTGTGTTTCTGGCAGTCTACTGAAATCTGAATGCTGAGTGTTGTTCAAAGCTGAGAACAGAGTTTTTGGGCTGAGTGACTCCAAAACCTTTCCAGGCATTCTCCTTTAAATTGAATGCTGAGCGATGTTGAAAACGTGGGAATCGTGTTTTTGCGCTCTGAAAGTGTTGAAAACCGTGTTTCTGGCAATATAGTTGAAACTGCACGTTGAATGATGTTAAAACCCAGGAATCGCGTTTTTGCGCTCTGAAAGTGTCGAAAACAGCTTTTCTGATGCACTTCTGGAAAATGAGTGCAGTGTGTTGTTCAAAGCTGGGAACAGAGTTTTTGGGCTTGGAGAGGGTGAAAATTGTGTTTCTGACAGTCTACTGAAATCTGAACGCTGAGTATTGTTCAAAGCTGAGAACAGAGTTTTTGGGCTCTGAGTGACTCCAAAAACCTTTCCAGGCATTCTCCTTTAAATTGAATGCTGAGCGATGTTGAAAACGTGGGAATCGTGTTTTTGCGCTCTGAAAGTGTTGAAAACTGTGTTTCTGGCAATATAGTTGAAACTGCACGCTGAATGATGTTAAAACCCGGGAATCGCATTTTTGCGTTGTGAAAGTGTCGAAAACTGCGTTTCTGATGCACTTCTGGAAAATGAATGCTGTGTGTTGTTCAAAGCTGGGAACAGAGTTTTTGGGCTCTGAGTGACTCCAAAAACCTTTCCAGGCATTCTCCTTTAAATTGAATGCTGAGCGATGTTGAAAACGTGGGAATCGTGTTTTTGCGCTCTGAAAGTGTTGAAAACCGTGTTTCTGGCAATATAGTTGAAACTGCACGTTGAATGATGTTAAAACCCGGGAATCGCGTTTTTGCGCTCTGAAAGTGTCGAAAACAGGGTTTCTCGCAATATCATTGAAACTGCACGTTGAATGATGTTAAAACCCAGGAATCGCGTTTTTGCGTTGTGAAAGTGTAGAAAACGGCGTTTCTGATGCACTTCTGGAAAATGAATGCTGTGTGTTGTTCAAAGCTGGGTACAGAGTTTTTTGGGCTTGGAGAGGGTGAAAATTGTGTTTCTGACAGTCTACTGAAATCTGAATGCTGAGTATTGTTCAAAGCTGAGAACAGAGTTTTTGGGCTCTGAGTGACTCCAAAAACCTTTCCAGGCATTCTCCTTTAAATTGAATGCTGAGCGATGTTGAAAACGTGGGAATCGTGTTTTTGCGCTCTGAAAGTGTTGAAAACTGTGTTTCTGGCAATATAGTTGAAACTGCACGCTGAATGATGTTAAAACCCGGGAATCGCGTTTTTGCGTTCTGAAAGTGTCGAAAACTGCGTTTCTGATGCACTTCTGGAAAATGAATGCTGTGTGTTGTTCAAAGCTGGGAACAGAGTTTTTGGGCTCTGAGTGACTCCAAAACCTTTCCAGGCATTCTCCTTTAAATTGAATGCTGAGCGATGTTGAAAACGTGGGAATCGTGTTTTTGCGCTCTGAAAGTGTTGAAAACCGTGTTTCTGGCAATATAGTTGAAACTGCACGTTGAATGATGTTAAAACTCAGGAATCGCGTTTTTGCGCTCTGAAAGTGTCGAAAACAACGTTTTTGGCAATATCGTTGAAACTGCACGTTGAATGATGTTAAAACCCAGGAATCGCGTTTTTGCGCTCTGAAAGTGCCGAAAACAGCTTTTCTGATGCACTTCTGGAAAATGAGTGCAGTGTGTTGTTCAAAGCTGGGAACAGAGTTTTTGGGCTTGGAGAGGGTGAAAATTGTGTTTCTGACAGTCTACTGAAATCTGAACGCTGAGTATTGTTCAAAGCTGAGAACAGAGTTTTTGGGCTCTGAGTGACTCCAAAAACCTTTCCAGGCATTCTCCTTAAATTGAATGCTGAGCGATGTTGAAAACGTGGGAATCGTGTTTTTGCGCTCTGAAGTGTTGAAAACTGTGTTTCTGGCAATATAGTTGAAACTGCACGCTGAATGATGTTAAAACCCGGGAATCGCATTTTTGCGTTGTGAAAGTGTCGAAAACTGCGTTTCTGATGCACTTCTGGAAAATGAATGCTGTGTGTTGTTCAAAGCTGGGAACAGAGTTTTTGGGCTCTGAGTGACTCCAAAAACCTTTCCAGGCATTCTCCTTTAAATTGAATGCTGAGCGATGTTGAAAACGTGGGAATCGTGTTTTTGCGCTCTGAAAGTGTTGAAAACCGTGTTTCTGGCAATATAGTTGAAACTGCACGTTGAATGATGTTAAAACCCGGGAATCGCAGTTTTTTGCGCTCTGAAAGTGTCGAAAACAGGGTTTCTCGCAATATCATTGAAACTGCACGTTGAATGATGTTAAAACCCAGGAATCGCGTTTTTGCGTTGTGAAAGTGTAGAAAACGGCGTTTCTGATGCACTTCTGGAAAATGAATGCTGTGTGTTGTTCAAAGCTGGGTACAGAGTTTTTGGGCTTGGAGAGGGTGAAAATTGTGTTTCTGACAGTCTACTGAAATCTGAATGCTGAGTATTGTTCAAAGCTGAGAACAGAGTTTTTGGGCTCTGAGTGACTCCAAAAACCTTTCCAGGCATTCTCCTTTAAATTGAATGCTGAGCGATGTTGAAAACGTGGGAATCGTGTTTTTTGCGCTCTGAAAGTGTTGAAAACTGTGTTTCTGGCAATATAGTTGAAACTGCACGCTGAATGATGTTAAAATCCGGGAATCGCGTTTTTGCGTTCTGAAAGTGTCGAAAACTGCGTTTCTGATGCACTTCTGGAAAATGAATGCTGTGTGTTGTTCAAAGCTGGGAACAGAGTTTTTGGGCTCTGAGTGACTCCAAAAACCTTTCCAGGCATTCTCCTTTAAATTGAATGCTGAGCGATGTTGAAACGTGGGAATCGTGTTTTTGCCCTCTGAAAGTGTCGAAAACAGCGTTTCTGGCAATATCGTTGAAAATGCACGTTGAATGATGTTAAAACCCGGGAATCGTGTTTTTGCGCTCTGAAAGTGTCGAAAACAGCGTTTCTGATGCACTTCTGGAAAATGAATGCTGTGTGTTGTTCAAAGCTGGGAACAGAGTTTTTGGGCTTGGAGAGTGTGAAAATTGTGTTTCTGACAGTCTACTGAAATCTGAATGCTGAGTGTTGTTCAAAGCTGAGAACAGAGTTTTTGGGCTCTGAGTGACTCCAAAAACCTTTTCAGGCATTCTCCTTTAAATTGAATGCTGATCGATGTTGAAACGTGGGAATCGTGTTTTTGCGCTCTGAAAGTGTTGAAAACCGTGTTTCTGGCAATATAGTTGAAAATGCACGTTGAATGATGTTAAAACCCGGGAATCGCGTTTTTGCGCTCTGAAAGTGTCGAAAACAGGGTTTCTCGCAATATCATTGAAACTGCACGCTGAATGATGTTAAAACCCAGGAATCGCGTTTTTTGCACTCTGAAAGTGTCGAAAATAGCGTTTTTGATGCACTTCTGGAAAATGAATGCTGTGTGTTGTTCAAAGCTGGGAACAGAGTTTATGTGCTTGGAGAGTGTGAAAATTGTGTTTCTGGCAGTCTACTGAACTCTGAATGCTGAGTGTTGTTCAAAGCTGAGAACAGACTTTTTGGGCTCTGAGTGACTCCAAAAACCATTTCTGGCATTCTCCTTTAAATTGAATGCTGAGCGATGTTGAAAACGTGGGAATCGTGTTTTTGCGCTCTGAAAGTGTTGAAAACCGTCTTTCTGGCAATATAGTTGAAACTGCACGTTGAATGATGTTAAAACCCAGGAATCGCGTTTTTGCGCTCTGAAAGTGTCGAAAACAGCTTTTCTGATGCACTTCTGGAAAATGAGTGCAGTGTGTTGTTCAAAGCTGGGAACAGAGTTTTTGGGCTTGGAGAGGGTGAAAATTGTGTTTCTGACAGTCTACTGAAATCTGAATGCTGAGTATTGTTCAAAGCTGAGAACAGAGTTTTTGGGCTCTGAGTGACTCCAAAAACCTTTCCAGGCATTCTCCTTTAAATTGAATGCTGAGCGATGTTGAAAACGTGGGATCGTGTTTTTGCGCTCTGAAAGTGTTGAAAACCGTGTTTCTGGCAATATAGTTGAAACTGCACGTTGAATGATGTTAAAACCTAGGAATCGCGTTTTTGCGCTCTGAAAGTGTCGAAAACAGGGTTTCTCGCAATATCATTGAAACTGCACGCTGAATGATGTTAAAACCCGGGAATCGCGTTTTTGCGTTGTGAAAGTGTCGAAAACTGCGTTTCTGATGCACTTCTGGAAAATGAATGCTGTGTGTTGTTCAAAGCTGGGTACAGAGTTTTTGGGCTTGGAGAGGGTGAAAATTGTGTTTCTGACAGTCTACTGAAATCTGAATGCTGAGCATTGTTCAAAGCTGAGAACAGAGTTTTTGGGCTCTGAGTGACTCCAAAAACCTTTCCAGGCATTCTCCTTTAAATTGAATGCTGAGCGATGTTGAAAACGTGGGAATCGTGTTTTTGCGCTCTGAAAGTGTTGAAAACTGTGTTTCTGGCAATATAGTTGAAACTGCACGCTGAATGATGTTAAAACCCAGGAATCGCGTTTTTGCGTTGTGAAAGTGTCGAAAACTGCGTTTCTGATGCACTTCTGGAAAATGAATGCTGTGTGTTGTTCAAAGCTGGGAACAGAGTTTTTGGGCTTGGAGAGTGTGAAAATTGTGTTTCTGACAGTCTACTGAAATCTGAATGCTGAGTGTTGTTCAAAGCTGAGAACAGAGTTTTTGGGCTCTGAGAGACTCCAAAAACCTTTTCAGGCATTCTCCTTTAAATTGAATGCTGAGCGATGTTGAAAACGTGGGAATCGTGTTTTTGCGCTCTGAAAGTGTTGAAAACCGTGTTTCTGGCAATATAGTTGACAATGCACGTTGAATGATGTTAAAACCCAGGAATCGCGTTTTTGCGCTCTGAAAGTGTCGAAAACAGGGTTTCTCGCATTATCATTGAAACTGCACGTTGAATGATGTTAAAACCCAGGAATCGCGTTTTTGCGTTGTGAAAGTGTAGAAAACGGCGTTTCTGATGCACTTCTGGAAAATGAATGCTGTGTGTTGTTCAAAGCTGGGAACAGAGTTTTTGGGCTTGGAGAGTGTGAAAATTGTGTTTCTGACAGTCTACTGAAATCTGAATGCTGAGTGTTGTTCAAAGCTGAGAACAGGGTTTTTGGGCTCTGAGTGACTCCAAAAACCTTTTCAGGCATTCTCCTTTAAATTGAATGCTGAGCGATGTTGAAAACGTGGGAATCGTGTTTTTGCGCTCTGAAAGTGTTGAAAACCGTGTTTCTGGCAATATAGTTGAAAATGCACGTTGAATGATGTTAAAACCCGGGAATCGCGTTTTTGCGCTCTGAAAGTGTCGAAAACAGCGTTTCTGATGCACTTCTGGAAAATGAATGCTGTGTGTTGTTCAAAGCTGGGAACAGAGTTTTTGGCCTTGGAGAGTGTGAAAATTGTGTTTCTGACAGTCTACTGAAATCTGAATGCTGAGTGTTGTTCAAAGCTGAGAACAGAGTTTTTTAGGCTCTGAGTGACTCCAAAAACCTTTTCAGGCATTCTCCTTTAAATTGAATGCTGAGCGATGTTGAAAACGTGGGAATCGTGTTTTTGCGCTCTGAAAGTGTTGAAAACCGTGTTTCTGGCAATATAGTTGAAACTGCACGTTGAATGATGTTAAAACCTAGGAATCGCGTTTTTGCGCTCTGAAAGTGTCGAAAACAGGGTTTCTCGCAATATCATTGAAACTGCACGCTGAATGATGTTAAAACCCGGGAATCGCGTTTTTGCGTTGTGAAAGTGTCGAAAACTGCGTTTCTGATGCACTTCTGGAAAATGAATGCTGTGTGTTGTTCAAAGCTGGGTACAGAGTTTTTGGGCTTGGAGAGGGTGAAAATTGTGTTTCTGACAGTCTACTGAAATCTGAATGCTGAGTATTGTTCAAAGCTGAGAACAGAGTTTTTGGGCTCTGAGTGACTCCAAAAACCTTTCCAGGCATTCTCCTTTAAATTGAATGCTGAGCGATGTTGAAAACGTGGGAATCGTGTTTTTGCGCTCTGAAAGTGTTGAAAACCGTGTTTCTGGCAATATAGTTGAAACTGCACGCTGAATGATGTTAAAACCCAGGAATCGCGTTTTTGCGTTGTGAAAGTGTCGAAAACTGCGTTTCTGATGCACTTCTGGAAAATGAATGCTGTGTGTTGTTCAAAGCTGGGAACAGACTTTTTGGGCTTGGAGAGTGTGAAAATTGTGTTTCTGACAGTCTACTGAAATCTGAATGCTGAGTGTTGTTCAAAGCTGAGAACAGAGTTTTTGGGCTCTGAGAGACTCCAAAAACCTTTTCAGGCATTCTCCTTTAAATTGAATGCTGAGCGATGTTGAAAACGTGGGAATCGTGTTTTTGCGCTCTGAAAGTGTTGAAAACCGTGTTTCTGGCAATATAGTTGACAATGCACGTTGAATGATGTTAAAACCCAGGAATCGCGTTTTTGCGCTCTGAAAGTGTCGAAAACAGGGTTTCTCGCAATATCATTGAAACTGCACGTTGAATGATGTTAAAACCCGGGAATCGCGTTTTTGCGTTGTGAAAGTGTAGAAAACGGCGTTTTCTGATGCACTTCTGGAAAATGAATGCTGTGTGTTGTTCAAAGCTGGGAACAGAGTTTTTTGGCTTGGAGAGTGTGAAAATTGTGTTTCTGACAGTCTACTGAAATCTGAATGCTGAGTGTTGTTCAAGCTGAGAACAGAGTTTTTGGGCTCTGAGAGACTCCAAAAACCTTTTCAGGGCATTCTCCTTTAAATTGAATGCTGAGCGATGTTGATAACGTGGGAATCGTTTTTTTGCGCTCTGAAAGTGTTGAAAACCGTGTTTTCTGGCAATATAGTTGACAATGCACGTTGAATGATGTTAAAACCCAGGAATCGCGTTTTGCGCTCTGAAAGTGTCGAAAACAGGGTTTCTCGCAATATCATTGAAACTGCACGTTGAATGATGTTAAAACCCTGGGAATCGCGTTTTTGCGTTGTGAAAGGTGTCGAAACTGCGTTTCTGATGCACTTCTGGAAAATGAATGCTGTGTGTTGTTCAAAGCTGGGTAACAGAGTTTTTGGGCTTGGAGAGTGTGAAAATTGTGTTTCTGACAGTCTACTGAAATCTGAATGCTGAGGCATTGTTCAAAGCTGAGAAACAGAGTTTTGGGCTCTGAGTGACTCCAAAAACCTTTTCAGGCATTCTCCTTTAAATTGAATGCTGAGCGATGTTGAAAACGTGGGAATCGTGTTTTTGCGCTCTGAAAGTGTTGAAAACTGTGTTTCTGGCAATATAGTTGAAACTGCACGCTGAATGATGTTAAAACCCAGGAATCGCGTTTTTGCGTTGTGAAAGTGTCGAAAACTGCGTTTCTGATGCACTTCTGGAAAATGAATGCTGTGTGTTGTTCAAAGCTGGGAACAGACTTTTTTGGGCTTGGAGAGTGTGAAAATTGTGTTTCTGACAGTCTACTGAAATCTGAATGCTGAGTGTTGTTCAAAGCTGAGAACAGAGTTTTTGGGCTCTGAGAGACTCCAAAAACCTTTTCAGGCATTCTCCTTTAAATTGAATGCTGAGCGATGTTGAAACGTGGGAATCGTGTTTTTGCGCTCTGAAAGTGTTGAAAACCGTGTTTCTGGCAATATAGTTGACAATGCACGTTGAATGATGTTAAAACCCAGGAATCGCGTTTTTGCGCTCTGAAAGTGTCGAAAACAGGGTTTCTCGCATATCATTGAAACTGCACGTTGAATGATGTTAAAACCCGGGAATCGCGTTTTTGCGTTGTGAAAGTGTAGAAAACGGCGTTTCTGATGCACTTCTGGAAAATGAATGCTGTGTGTTGTTCAAAGCTGGGAACAGACTTTTTGGGCTTGGAGAGTGTGAAAATTGTGTTTCTGACAGTCTACTGAAATCTGAATGCTGAGTGTTGTTCAAAGCTGAGAACAGAGTTTTTGGGCTCTGAGGACTCCAAAAACCTTTTCAGGCATTCTCCTTTAAATTGAATGCTGAGCGATGTTGAAAACGTGGGAATCGTGTTTTTGCGCTCTGAAAGTGTTGAAAACCGTTTTTCTGGCAATATAGTTGACAATGCACGTTGAATGATGTTAAAACCAGGAATCGCGTTTTTTTGCGCTCTGAAAGTGTCGAAAACAGTGTTTCTCGCAATATCATTGAAACTGGCACGTTGAATGATGTTAAAACCCGGGAATCGCGTTTTTTGCGTTGTGAAAGTGTAGAAAACGGCGTTTCTGATGCACTTCTGGAAAATGAATGCTGTGTGTTTGTTCAAAGCTGGGAACAGAGTTTTTGGGCTTGGAGAGTGTGAAATTGTGTTTCTGACAGTCTACTGAAATCTGAATGCTGAGTGTTGTTCAAAGCTGAAAACAGGGTTTTGGGCTCTGAGTGACTCCAAAACCTTTCAGGCATTCTCCTTTAAATTGAATGCTGAGCGATGTTGAAAAACGTGGGAATCGTGTTTTTTGCGCTCTGAAAGTGTTGAAAAACCGTCTTTCTGGCAATATAGTTGAAACTGCACGTTGAATGATGTTAAAACCTGAGGAATCGCGTTTTTGCGCTCTGAAAGTGTCGAAAACAGCTTTTCTGATGCCTTCTTGGAAAATTGAGCGTAGTGACTCCAAAAACCTTTCCAGGCATTCTCCTTTAAATTGAATGCTGAGCGATGTTGAAAACGTGGGAATCGTGTTTTTGCGCTCTGAAAGTGTTGAAAACCGTGTTTCTGGCAATATAGTTGAAACTGCACGTTGAATGATGTTAAAACTCAGGAATCGCGTTTTTGCGCTCTGAAAGTGTCGAAAACAACGTTTTTGGCAATATCGTTGAAACTGCACGCTGAATGATGTTAAAACCCGGGAATCGCGTTTTTGCGTTGTGAAAGTGTCGAAAACTGCGTTTCTGATGCACTTCTGGAAAATGAGTGCTGTGTGTTGTTCAAAGCTGGGAACAGAGTTTTTGGGCTTGGAGAGTGTGAAAATAGTATTTCTGATAGTCTACTGAAATCTGAATGCTGAGTATTGTTCAAAGCTGAGAACAGAGTTTTTGGGCTCTGAGTGACTCCAAAAACCTTTCCAGGCATTCTCCTTTAAATTGAATGCTGAGCGATGTTGAAAACGTGGGAATCGTGTTTTTGCGCTCTGAAAGTGTTGAAAACCGTGTTTCTGGCAATATAGTTGACAATGCACGTTGAATGATGTTAAAACCAGGAATCGCGTTTTTGCGCTCTGAAAGTGTCGAAAACAGGGTTTCTCGCAATATCATTGAAACTGCACGTTGAATGATGTTAAAACCCGGGAATCGCGTTTTTGCGTTGTGAAAGTGTAGAAAACGGCGTTTCTGATGCACTTCTGGAAAATGAATGCTGTGTGTTGTTCAAAGCTGGGAACAGAGTTTTTGGGCTTGGAGAGTGTGAAAATTGTGTTTCTGACAGTCTACTGAAATCTGAATGCTGAGTGTTGTTCAAAGCTGAAAACAGGGTTTTTGGGCTCTGAGTGACTCCAAAAAACCTTTTCAGGCATTCTCCTTTAAATTGAATGCTGAGCGATGTTGAAAACGTGGGAATCGTGTTTTTGCGCTCTGAAAGTGTTGAAAACCGTCTTTCTGGCAATATAGTTGAAACTGCACGTTGAATGATGTTAAAACCCAGGAATCGCGTTTTTGCGCTCTGAAAGTGTCGAAAACAGCTTTTCTGATGCACTTCTGGAAAATGAGTGCAGTGTGTTGTTCAAAGCTGGGAACAGAGTTTTTGGGCTTGGAGAGGGTGAAAATTGTGTTTCTGACAGTCTACTGAAATCTGAATGCTGAGTATTGTTCAAAGCTGAGAACAGAGTTTTTGGGCTCTGAGTGACTCCAAAAACCTTTCCAGGCATTCTCCTTTAAATTGAATGCTGAGCGATGTTGAAAACGTGGGAATCGTGTTTTTGCGCTCTGAAAGTGTTGAAAACCGTGTTTCTGGCAATATAGTTGAAACTGCACGCTGAATGATGTTAAAACCCGGGAATCGCGTTTTGCGCTCTGAAAGTGTCGAAAACTGCGTTTCTGATGCACTTCTGGAAAATGAATGCTGTGTGTTGTTCAAAGCTGGGAACAGAGTTTTTGGGCTCTGAGTGACTCCAAAAACCTTTCCAGGCATTCTCCTTTAAATTGAATGCTGAGCGATGTTGAAAACGTGGGAATCGTGTTTTTTGCGCTCTGAAAGTGTTGAAAACCGTGTTTCTGGCAATATAGTTGAAACTGCACGTTGAATGATGTTAAAACTCAGGAATCGCGTTTTTGCGCTCTGAAAGTGTCGAAAACAACGTTTTTGGCAATATCGTTGAAACTGCACGCTGAATGATGTTAAAACCCGGGAATCGCGTTTTTGCGTTGTGAAAGTGTCGAAAACTGCGTTTCTGATGCACTTCTGGAAAATGAGTGCTGTGTGTTGTTCAAAGTTGGGAACAGAGTTTTCGGGCTTGGAGAGTGTGAAAATAGTATTTCTGATAGTCTACTGAAATCTGAATGCTGAGTATTGTTCAAAGCTGAGAACAGAGTTTTTGGGCTCTGAGTGACTCCAAAAACCTTTCCAGGCATTCTCCTTTAAATTGAATGCTGAGCGATGTTGAAAACGTGGGAATCGTGTTTTTGCGCTCTGAAAGTGTTGAAAACTGTGTTTCTGGCAATATAGTTGAAACTGCACGCTGAATGATGTTAAAATCCGGGAATCGCGTTTTTGCGTTCTGAAAGTGTCGAAAACTGCGTTTCTGATGCACTTCTGGAAAATGAATGCTGTGTGTTGTTCAAAGCTGGGAACAGAGTTTTTGGGCTCTGAGTGACTCCAAAAACCTTTCCAGGCATTCTCCTTTAAATTGAATGCTGAGCGATGTTGAAAACGTGGGAATCGTGTTTTTGCGCTCTGAAAGTGTTGAAAACCGTGTTTCTGGCAATATAGTTGAAACTGCACGTTGAATGATGTTAAAACTCAGGAATCGCGTTTTTGCGCTCTGAAAGTGTCGAAAACAACGTTTTTGGCAATATCGTTGAAACTGCACGTTGAATGATGTTAAAACCCAGGAATCGCGTTTTTGCGCTCTGAAAGTGTCGAAAACAGCTTTTCTGATGCACTTCTGGAAAATGAATGCTGTGTGTTGTTCAAAGCTGGGAACAGAGTTTTTGGGCTTGGAGAGTGTGAAAATTGTGTTTCTGACAGTCTACTGAAATCTGAATGCTGAGTGTTGTTCAAAGCTGAGAACAGAGTTTTTGGGCTCTGAGAGACTCCAAAAACCTTTTCAGGCATTCTCCTTTAAATTGAATGCTGAGCGATGTTGAAAACGTGGGAATCGTGTTTTTGCGCTCTGAAAGTGTTGAAAACCGTGTTTCTGGCAATATAGTTGACAATGCACGTTGAATGATGTTAAAACCCAGGAATCGCGTTTTTGCGCTCTGAAAGTGTCGAAAACAGGGTTTCTCGCAATATCATTGAAACTGCACGTTGAATGATGTTAAAACCCGGGAATCGCGTTTTTGCGTTGTGAAAGTGTAGAAAACGGCGTTTCTGATGCACTTCTGGAAAATGAATGCTGTGTGTTGTTCAAAGCTGGGAACAGACTTTTTGGGCTTGGAGAGTGTGAAAATTGTGTTTCTGACAGTCTACTGAAATCTGAATGCTGAGTGTTGTTCAAAGCTGAGAACAGAGTTTTTGGGCTCTGAGAGACTCCAAAAACCTTACCAGGCATTCTCCTTTAAATTGAATGCTGAGCGATGTTGAAAACGTGGGAATCGTGTTTTTGCGCTCTGAAAGTGTTGAAAACCGTGTTTCTGGCAATATAGTTGAAAATGCACGTTGAATGATGTTAAAACCCAGGAATCGCGTTTTTGCGCTCTGAAAGTGTCGAAAACAGGGTTTCTCGCAATATCATTGAAACTGCACGTTGAATGATGTTAAAACCCGGGAATCGCGTTTTTGCGTTGTGAAAGTGTAGAAAACGGCGTTTCTGATGCACTTCTGGAAAATGAATGCTGTGTGTTGTTCAAAGCTGGGAACAGAGTTTTTGGGCTTGGAGAGTGTGAAAATTGTGTTTCTGACAGTCTACTGAAATCTGAATGCTGAGTGTTGTTCAAAGCTGAAAACAGGGTTTTTGGGCTCTGAGTGACTCCAAAAACCTTTTCAGGCATTCTCCTTTAAATTGAATGCTGAGCGATGTTGAAAACGTGGGAATCGTGTTTTTGCGCTCTGAAAGTGTTGAAAACCGTCTTTCTGGCAATATAGTTGAAACTGCACGTTGAATGATGTTAAAACCCAGGAATCGCGTTTTTGCGCTCTGAAAGTGTCGAAAACAGCTTTTCTGATGCACTTCTGGAAAATGAGTGCAGTGTGTTGTTCAAAGCTGGGAACAGAGTTTTTGGGCTTGGAGAGGGTGAAAATTGTGTTTCTGACAGTCTACTGAAATCTGAATGCTGAGTATTGTTCAAAGCTGAGAACAGAGTTTTTGGGCTCTGAGAGACTCCAAAAACCTTTTCAGGCATTCTCCTTTAAATTGAATGCTGAGCGATGTTGAAAACGTGGGAATCGTGTTTTTGCGCTCTGAAAGTGTTGAAAACCGTGTTTCTGGCAATATAGTTGACAATGCACGTTGAATGATGTTAAAACCCAGGAATCGCGTTTTTGCGCTCTGAAAGTGTCGAAAACAGGGTTTCTCGCAATATCATTGAAACTGCACGTTGAATGATGTTAAAACCCGGGAATCGCGTTTTTTGCGTTGTGAAAGTGTAGAAAACGGCGTTTCTGATGCACTTCTGGAAAATGAATGCTGTGTGTTGTTCAAAGCTGGGAACAGAGTTTTTGGGCTTGGAGAGTGTGAAAATTGTGTTTCTGACAGTCTACTGAAATCTGAATGCTGAGTGTTGTTCAAAGCTGAAAACAGGGTTTTTGGGCTCTGAGTGACTCCAAAAACCTTTTCAGGCATTCTCCTTTAAATTGAATGCTGAGCGATGTTGAAAACGTGGGAATCGTGTTTTTGCGCTCTGAAAGTGTTGAAAACCGTCTTTCTGGCAATATAGTTGAAACTGCACGTTGAATGATGTTAAAACCCAGGAATCGCGTTTTTGCGCTCTGAAAGTGTCGAAAACAGCTTTTCTGATGCACTTCTGGAAAATGAGTGCAGTGTGTTGTTCAAAGCTGGGAACAGAGTTTTTGGGCTTGGAGAGGGTGAAAATTGTGTTTCTGACAGTCTACTGAAATCTGAATGCTGAGTATTGTTCAAAGCTGAGAACAGAGTTTTTGGGCTCTGAGTGACTCCAAAAACCTTTCCAGGCATTCTCCTTTAAATTGAATGCTGAGCGATGTTGAAAACGTGGGAATCGTGTTTTTGCGCTCTGAAAGTGTTGAAAACCGTGTTTCTGGCAATATAGTTGAAACTGCACGCTGAATGATGTTAAAACCCGGGAATCGCGTTTTTGCGCTCTGAAAGTGTCGAAAACTGCGTTTCTGATGCACTTCTGGAAAATGAATGCTGTGTGTTGTTCAAAGCTGGGAACAGAGTTTTTGGGCTCTGAGTGACTCCAAAAACCTTTCCAGGCATTCTCCTTTAAATTGAATGCTGAGCGATGTTGAAAACGTGGGAATCGTGTTTTTGCGCTCTGAAAGTGTTGAAAACCGTGTTTCTGGCAATATAGTTGAAACTGCACGTTGAATGATGTTAAAACTCAGGAATCGCGTTTTTGCGCTCTGAAAGTGTCGAAAACAACGTTTTTGGCAATATCGTTGAAACTGCACGCTGAATGATGTTAAAACCCGGGAATCGCGTTTTTGCGTTGTGAAAGTGTCGAAAACTGCGTTTCTGATGCACTTCTGGAAAATGAGTGCTGTGTGTTGTTCAAAGCTGGGAACAGAGTTTTTGGGCTTGGAGAGTGTGAAAATAGTATTTCTGATAGTCTACTGAAATCTGAATGCTGAGTATTGTTCAAAGCTGAGAACAGAGTTTTTGGGCTCTGAGTGACTCCAAAAACCTTTCCAGGCATTCTCCTTTAAATTGAATGCTGAGCGATGTTGAAAACGTGGGAATCGTGTTTTTGCGCTCTGAAAGTGTTGAAAACTGTGTTTCTGGCAATATAGTTGAAACTGCACGCTGAATGATGTTAAAACCCAGGAATCGCGTTTTTGCGTTCTGAAAGTGTCGAAAACTGCTTTTCTGATGCACTTCTGGAAAATGAATGCTGTGTGTTGTTCAAAGCTGGGAACAGAGTTTTTGGGCTCTGAGTGACTCCAAAAACCTTTCCAGGCATTCTCCTTTAAATTGAATGCTGAGCGATGTTGAAAACGTGGGAATCGTGTTTTTGCGCTCTGAAAGTGTTGAAAACCGTGTTTCTGGCAATATAGTTGAAACTGCACGTTGAATGATGTTAAAACTCAGGAATCGCGTTTTTGCGCTCTGAAAGTGTCGAAAACAACGTTTTTGGCAATATCGTTGAAACTGCACGCTGAATGATGTTAAAACCCAGGAATCGCGTTTTTGCGCTCTGAAAGTGTCGAAAACAGCTTTTCTGATGCACTTCTGGAAAATGAGTGCAGTGTGTTGTTCAAAGCTGGGTACAGAGTTTTTGGGCTTGGAGAGGGTGAAAATTGTGTTTCTGACAGTCTACTGAAATCTGAATGCTGAGTATTGTTCAAAGCTGAGAACAGAGTTTTTGGGCTCTGAGTGACTCCAAAAACCTTTCCAGGCATTCTCCTTTAAATTGAATGCTGAGCGATGTTGAAAACGTGGGAATCGTGTTTTTGCGCTCTGAAAGTGTTGAAAACTGTGTTTCTGGCAATATAGTTGAAACTGCACGCTGAATGATGTTAAAATCCGGGAATCGCGTTTTTGCGTTCTGAAAGTGTCGAAAACTGCGTTTCTGATGCACTTCTGGAAAATGAATGCTGTGTGTTGTTCAAAGCTGGGAACAGAGTTTTTGGGCTCTGAGTGACTCCAAAAACCTTTCCAGGCATTCTCCTTTAAATTGAATGCTGAGCGATGTTGAAACGTGGGAATCGTGTTTTTGCCCTCTGAAAGTGTCGAAAACAGCGTTTCTGGCAATATCGTTGAAACTGCACGTTGAATGATGTTAAAACCCGGGAATCGTGTTTTTGCGCTCTGAAAGTGTCGAAAACAGCGTTTCTGATGCACTTCTGGAAAATGAATGCTGTGTGTTGTTCAAAGCTGGGAACAGAGTTTTTGGGCTTGGAGAGTGTGAAAATTGTGTTTCTGACAGTCTACTGAAATCTGAATGCTGAGTGTTGTTCAAAGCTGAGAACAGAGTTTTTGGGCTCTGAGTGACTCCAAAAACCTTTTCAGGCATTCTCCTTTAAATTGAATGCTGATCGATGTTGAAAACGTGGGAATCGTGTTTTTTGCGCTCTGAAAGTGTTGAAAACCGTGTTTCTGGCAATATAGTTGAAAATGCACGTTGAATGATGTTAAAACCCGGGAATCGCGTTTTTGCGCTCTGAAAGTGTCGAAAACAGGGTTTCTCGCAATATCATTGAAACTGCACCCTGAATGATGTTAAAACCCAGGAATCGCGTTTTTGCACTCTGAAAGTGTCGAAAATAGCGTTTTTGATGCACTTCTGGAAAATGAATGCTGTGTGTTGTTCAAAGCTGGGAACAGAGTTTATGTGCTTGGAGAGTGTGAAAATTGTGTTTCTGGCAGTCTACTGAACTCTGAATGCTGAGTGTTGTTCAAAGCTGAGAACAGACTTTTTGGGCTCTGAGTGACTCCAAAAACCTTTTCAGGCATTCTCCTTTAAATTGAATGCTGAGCGATGTTGAAAACGTGGGAATCGTGTTTTTGCGCTCTGAAAGTGTTGAAAACCGTCTTTCTGGCAATATAGTTGAAACTGCACGTTGAACGATGTTAAAACCCAGGAATCGCGTTTTTGCGCTCTGAAAGTGTCGAAAACAGCTTTTCTGATGCACTTCTGGAAAATGAGTGCAGTGTGTTGTTCAAAGCTGGGAACAGAGTTTTTGGGCTTGGAGAGGGTGAAAATTGTGTTTCTGACAGTCTACTGAAATCTGAATGCTGAGTATTGTTCAAAGCTGAGAACAGAGTTTTTGGGCTCTGAGTGACTCCAAAAACCTTTCCAGGCATTCTCCTTTAAATTGAATGCTGAGCGATGTTGAAAACGTGGGAATCGTGTTTTTGCGCTCTGAAAGTGTTGAAAACCGTGTTTCTGGCAATATAGTTGAAACTGCACGTTGAATGATGTTAAAACCTAGGAATCGCGTTTTTGCGCTCTGAAAGTGTCGAAAACAGGGTTTCTCGCAATATCATTGAAACTGCACGCTGAATGATGTTAAAACCCGGGAATCGCGTTTTTGCGTTGTGAAAGTGTCGAAAACTGCGTTTCTGATGCACTTCTGGAAAATGAATGCTGTGTGTTGTTCAAAGCTGGGTACAGAGTTTTTGGGCTTGGAGAGGGTGAAAATTGTGTTTCTGACAGTCTACTGAAATCTGAATGCTGAGCATTGTTCAAAGCTGAGAACAGAGTTTTTGGGCTCTGAGTGACTCCAAAAACCTTTCCAGGCATTCTCCTTTAAATTGAATGCTGAGCGATGTTGAAAACGTGGGAATCGTGTTTTTGCGCTCTGAAAGTGTTGAAAACTGTGTTTCTGGCAATATAGTTGAAACTGCACGCTGAATGATGTTAAAACCCAGGAATCGCGTTTTTGCGTTGTGAAAGTGTCGAAAACTGCGTTTCTGATGCACTTCTGGAAAATGAATGCTGTGTGTTGTTCAAAGCTGGGAACAGACTTTTTGGGCTTGGAGAGTGTGAAAATTGTGTTTCTGACAGTCTACTGAAATCTGAATGCTGAGTGTTGTTCAAAGCTGAGAACAGAGTTTTTGGGCTCTGAGTGACTCCAAAAACCTTTTCAGGCATTCTCCTTTAAATTGAATGCTGAGCGATGTTGAAAACGTGGGAATCGTGTTTTTGCGCTCTGAAAGTGTTGAAAACCGTGTTTCTGGCAATATAGTTGACAATGCACGTTGAATGATGTTAAAACCCAGGAATCGCGTTTTTGCGCTCTGAAAGTGTCGAAAACAGGGTTTCTCGCAATATCATTGAAACTGCACGTTGAATGATGTTAAAACCCGGGAATCGCGTTTTTGCGTTGTGAAAGTGTAGAAAACGGCGTTTCTGATGCACTTCTGGAAAATGAATGCTGTGTGTTGTTCAAAGCTGGGAACAGACTTTTTGGGCTTGGAGAGTGTGAAAATTGTGTTTCTGACAGTCTACTGAAATCTGAATGCTGAGTGTTGTTCAAAGCTGAGAACAGAGTTTTTGGGCTCTGAGAGACTCCAAAAACCTTTTCAGGCATTCTCCTTTAAATTGAATGCTGAGCGATGTTGAAAACGTGGGAATCGTGTTTTTGCGCTCTGAAAGTGTTGAAAACCGTGTTTCTGGCAATATAGTTGACAATGCACGTTGAATGATGTTAAAACCCAGGAATCGCGTTTTTGCGCTCTGAAAGTGTCGAAAACAGGGTTTCTCGCAATATCATTGAAACTGCACGTTGAATGATGTTAAAACCCGGGAATCGCGTTTTTGCGTTGTGAAAGTGTAGGAAACGGCGTTTCTGATGCACTTCTGGAAAATGAATGCTGAGCATTGTTCAAAGCTGAGAACAGAGTTTTTGGGCTCTGAGTGACTCCAAAAACCTTTCCAGGCATTCTCCTTTAAATTGAATGCTGAGCGATGTTGAAAACGTGGGAATCGTGTTTTTGCGCTCTGAAAGTGTTGAAAACTGTGTTTCTGGCAATATAGTTGAAAACTGCACGCTGAATGATGTTAAAACCCAGGAATCGCGTTTTTGCGTTGTGAAAGTGTCGAAAACTGCGTTTCTGATGCACTTCTGGAAAATGAATGCTGTGTGTTGTTCAAAGCTGGGAACAGACTTTTTGGGCTTGGAGAGTGTGAAAATTGTGTTTCTGACAGTCTACTGAAATCTGAATGCTGAGTGTTGTTCAAAGCTGAGAACAGAGTTTTTGGGCTCTGAGAGACTCCAAAAACCTTTTCAGGCATTCTCCTTTAAATTGAATGCTGAGCGATGTTGAAAACGTGGGAATCGTGTTTTTGCGCTCTGAAAGTGTTGAAAACCGTGTTTCTGGCAATATAGTTGACAATGCACGTTGAATGATGTTAAAACCCAGGAATCGCGTTTTTGCGCTCTGAAAGTGTCGAAAACAGGGTTTCTCGCAATATCATTGAAACTGCACGTTGAATGATGTTAAAACCCGGGAATCGCGTTTTTGCGTTGTGAAAGTGTAGAAAACGGCGTTTCTGATGCACTTCTGGAAAATGAATGCTGTGTGTTGTTCAAAGCTGGGAACAGACTTTTTGGGCTTGGAGAGTGTGAAAATTGTGTTTCTGACAGTCTACTGAAATCTGAATGCTGAGTGTTGTTCAAAGCTGAGAACAGAGTTTTTGGGCTCTGAGAGACTCCAAAAACCTTTTCAGGCATTCTCCTTTAAATTGAATGCTGAGCGATGTTGAAAACGTGGGAATCGTGTTTTTGCGCTCTGAAAGTGTTGAAAACCGTGTTTCTGGCAATATAGTTGACAATGCACGTTGAATGATGTTAAAACCCAGGAATCGCGTTTTTGCGCTCTGAAAGTGTCGAAAACAGGGTTTCTCGCAATATCATTGAAACTGCACGTTGAATGATGTTAAAACCCGGGAATCGCGTTTTTGCGTTGTGAAAGTGTAGGAAACGGCGTTTCTGATGCACTTCTGGAAAATGAATGCTGTGTGTTGTTCAAAGCTGGGAACAGAGTTTTTGGGCTTGGAGAGTGTGAAAATTGTGTTTCTGACAGTCTACTGAAATCTGAATGCTGAGTGTTGTTCAAAGCTGAAAACAGGGTTTTTGGGCTCTGAGTGACTCCAAAAACCTTTTCAGGCATTCTCCTTTAAATTGAATGCTGAGCGATGTTGAAAACGTGGGAATCGTGTTTTTGCGCTCTGAAAGTGTTGAAAACTGTGTTTCTGGCAATATAGTTGAAACTGCACGCTGAATGATGTTAAAATCCGGGAATCGCGTTTTTGCGTTCTGAAAGTGTCGAAAACTGCGTTTCTGATGCACTTCTGGAAAATGAATGCTGTGTGTTGTTCAAAGCTGGGAACAGAGTTTTTGGGCTCTGAGTGACTCCAAAAACCTTTCCAGGCATTCTCCTTTAAATTGAATGCTGAGCGATGTTGAAAACGTGGGAATCGTGTTTTTGCGCTCTGAAAGTGTTGAAAACCGTGTTTCTGGCAATATAGTTGAAACTGCACGTTGAATGATGTTAAAACTCAGGAATCGCGTTTTTGCGCTCTGAAAGTGTCGAAAACAACGTTTTTGGCAATATCGTTGAAACTGCACGTTGAATGATGTTAAAACCCAGGAATCGCGTTTTTGCGCTCTGAAAGTGTCGAAAACAGCTTTTCTGATGCACTTCTGGAAAATGAGTGCAGTGTGTTGTTCAAAGCTGGGAACAGAGTTTTTGGGCTTGGAGAGGGTGAAAATTGTGTTTCTGACAGTCTACTGAAATCTGAACGCTGAGTATTGTTCAAAGCTGAGAACAGAGTTTTTGGGCTCTGAGTGACTCCAAAAACCTTTCCAGGCATTCTCCTTTAAATTGAATGCTGAGCGATGTTGAAAACGTGGGAATCGTGTTTTTGCGCTCTGAAAGTGTTGAAAACTGTGTTTCTGGCAATATAGTTGAAACTGCACGCTGAATGATGTTAAAACCCGGGAATCGCATTTTTGCGTTGTGAAAGTGTCGAAAACTGCGTTTCTGATGCACTTCTGGAAAATGAATGCTGTGTGTTGTTCAAAGCTGGGAACAGAGTTTTTGGGCTCTGAGTGACTCCAAAAACCTTTCCAGGCATTCTCCTTTAAATTGAATGCTGAGCGATGTTGAAAACGTGGGAATCGTGTTTTTGCGCTCTGAAAGTGTTGAAAACCGTGTTTCTGGCAATATAGTTGAAACTGCACGTTGAATGATGTTAAAACCCGGGAATCGCGTTTTTGCGCTCTGAAAGTGTCGAAAACAGGGTTTCTCGCAATATCATTGAAACTGCACGTTGAATGATGTTAAAACCCAGGAATCGCGTTTTTGCGTTGTGAAAGTGTAGAAAACGGAGTTTCTGATGCACTTCTGGAAAATGAATGCTGTGTGTTGTTCAAAGCTGGGTACAGAGTTTTTGGGCTTGGAGAGGGTGAAAATTGTGTTTCTGACAGTCTACTGAAATCTGAATGCTGAGTATTGTTCAAAGCTGAGAACAGAGTTTTTGGGCTCTGAGTGACTCCAAAAACCTTTCCAGGCATTCTCCTTTAAATTGAATGCTGAGCGATGTTGAAAACGTGGGAATCGTGTTTTTGCGCTCTGAAAGTGTTGAAAACTGTGTTTCTGGCAATATAGTTGAAACTGCACGCTGAATGATGTTAAAATCCGGGAATCGCGTTTTTGCGTTCTGAAAGTGTCGAAAACTGCGTTTCTGATGCACTTCTGGAAAATGAATGCTGTGTGTTGTTCAAAGCTGGGAACAGAGTTTTTGGGCTCTGAGTGACTCCAAAAACCTTTCCAGGCATTCTCCTTTAAATTGAATGCTGAGCGATGTTGAAACGTGGGAATCGTGTTTTTGCCCTCTGAAAGTGTCGAAAACAGCGTTTCTGGCAATATCGTTGAAAATGGACGTTGAATGATGTTAAAACCCGGGAATCGTGTTTTTGCGCTCTGAAAGTGTCGAAAACAGCGTTTCTGATGCACTTCTGGAAAATGAATGCTGTGTGTTGTTCAAAGCTGGGAACAGAGTTTTTGGGCTTGGAGAGTGTGAAAATTGTGTTTCTGACAGTCTACTGAAATCTGAATGCTGAGTGTTGTTCAAAGCTGAGAACAGAGTTTTTGGGCTCTGAGTGACTCCAAAAACCTTTTCAGGCATTCTCCTTTAAATTGAATGCTGATCGATGTTGAAAACGTGGGAATCGTGTTTTTGCGCTCTGAAAGTGTTGAAAACCGTGTTTCTGGCAATATAGTTGAAAATGCACGTTGAATGATGTTAAAACCCGGGAATCGCGTTTTTGCGCTCTGAAAGTGTCGAAAACAGGGTTTCTCGCAATATCATTGAAACTGCACGCTGAATGATGTTAAAACCCAGGAATCGCGTTTTTGCACTCTGAAAGTGTCGAAAATAGCGTTTTTGATGCACTTCTGGAAAATGAATGCTGTGTGTTGTTCAAAGCAGGGAACAGAGTTTATGTGCTTGGAGAGTGTGAAAATTGTGTTTCTGGCAGTCTACTGAACTCTGAATGCTGAGTGTTGTTCAAAGCTGAGAACAGACTTTTTGGGCTCTGAGTGACTCCAAAAACCATTTCTGGCATTCTCCTTTAAATTGAATGCTGAGCGATGTTGAAAACGTGGGAATCGTGTTTTTGCGCTCTGAAAGTGTTGAAAACCGTCTTTCTGGCAATATAGTTGAAACTGCACGTTGAATGATGTTAAAACCCAGGAATCGCGTTTTTGCGCTCTGAAAGTGTCGAAAACAGCTTTTCTGATGCACTTCTGGAAAATGAGTGCAGTGTGTTGTTCAAAGCTGGGAACAGAGTTTTTGGGCTTGGAGAGGGTGAAAATTGTGTTTCTGACAGTCTACTGAAATCTGAATGCTGAGTATTGTTCAAAGCTGAGAACAGAGTTTTTGGGCTCTGAGTGACTCCAAAAACCTTTCCAGGCATTCTCCTTTAAATTGAATGCTGAGCGATGTTGAAAACGTGGGAATCGTGTTTTTGCGCTCTGAAAGTGTTGAAAACCGTGTTTCTGGCAATATAGTTGAAACTGCACGTTGAATGATGTTAAAACCTAGGAATCGCGTTTTTGCGCTCTGAAAGTGTCGAAAACAGGGTTTCTCGCAATATCATTGAAACTGCACGCTGAATGATGTTAAAACCCGGGAATCGCGTTTTTGCGTTGTGAAAGTGTCGAAAACTGCGTTTCTGATGCACTTCTGGAAAATGAATGCTGTGTGTTGTTCAAAGCTGGGTACAGAGTTTTTGGGCTTGGAGAGGGTGAAAATTGTGTTTCTGACAGTCTACTGAAATCTGAATGCTGAGCATTGTTCAAAGCTGAGAACAGAGTTTTTGGGCTCTGAGTGACTCCAAAAACCTTTCCAGGCATTCTCCTTTAAATTGAATGCTGAGCGATGTTGAAAACGTGGGAATCGTGTTTTTGCGCTCTGAAAGTGTTGAAAACTGTGTTTCTGGCAATATAGTTGAAACTGCACGCTGAATGATGTTAAAACCCAGGAATCGCGTTTTTGCGTTGTGAAAGTGTCGAAAACTGCGTTTCTGATGCACTTCTGGAAAATGAATGCTGTGTGTTGTTCAAAGCTGGGAACAGACTTTTTGGGCTTGGAGAGTGTGAAAATTGTGTTTCTGACAGTCTACTGAAATCTGAATGCTGAGTGTTGTTCAAAGCTGAGAACAGAGTTTTTGAGGCTCTGAGAGACTCCAAAAACCTTTTCAGGCATTCTCCTTTAAATAGAATGCTGAGCGATGTTGAAAACGTGGGAATCGTGTTTTTGCGCTCTGAAAGTGTTGAAAACCGTGTTTCTGGCAATATAGTTGACAACTGCACGTTGAATGATGTTAAAACCCTAGGAATCGCGTTTTTTGCGCTCTGAAAGTGTCGAAAACAGGGTTTCTCGCAATATCATTGAAACTGCACGCTTGAATGATGTTAAAACCCGGGAATCGCGTTTTTGCGTTGTGAAAGTGTCGAAAACGGCGTTTCTGATGCACTTCTGGAAAATGAATGCTGTGTGTTGTTCAAAGCTGGTAACAGAGTTTTTGGGCTTGGAGAGTGTGAAAATTGTGTTTCTGACAGTCTACTGAAATCTGAATGCTGAGTATTGTTCAAAGCTGAGAACAGAGTTTTTGGGCTCTGAGTGACTCCAAAAACCTTTCCAGGCATTCTCCTTTAAATTGAATGCTGAGCGATGTTGAAAACGTGGGAATCGTGTTTTTGCGCTCTGAAAGTGTTGAAAACCGTGTTTCTGGCAATATAGTTGAAACTGCACGCTGAATGATGTTAAAACCCGGGAATCGCGTTTTTGCGCTCTGAAAGTGTCGAAAACTGCGTTTCTGATGCACTTCTGGAAAATGAATGCTGTGTGTTGTTCAAAGCTGGGAACAGACTTTTTGGGCTTGGAGAGTGTGAAAATTGTGTTTCTGACAGTCTACTGAAATCTGAATGCTGAGTGTTGTTCAAAGCTGAGAACAGAGTTTTTGGGCTCTGAGAGACTCCAAAAACCTTTTCAGGCATTCTCCTTTAAATTGAATGCTGAGCGATGTTGAAAACGTGGGAATCGTGTTTTTGCGCTCTGAAAGTGTTGAAAACCGTGTTTCTGGCAATATAGTTGACAATGCACGTTGAATGATGTTAAAACCCAGGAATCGCGTTTTTGCGCTCTGAAAGTGTCGAAAACAGGGTTTCTCGCAATATCATTGAAACTGCACGTTGAATGATGTTAAAACCCGGGAATCGCGTTTTTGCGTTGTGAAAGTGTAGAAAACGGCGTTTCTGATGCACTTCTGGAAAATGAATGCTGTGTGTTGTTCAAAGCTGGGAACAGACTTTTTGGGCTTGGAGAGTGTGAAAATTGTGTTTCTGACAGTCTACTGAAATCTGAATGCTGAGTGTTGTTCAAAGCTGAGAACAGAGTTTTTGGGCTCTGAGAGACTCCAAAAACCTTTTCAGGCATTCTCCTTTAAATTGAATGCTGAGCGATGTTGAAAACGTGGGAATCGTGTTTTTGCGCTCTGAAAGTGTTGAAAACCGTGTTTCTGGCAATATAGTTGACAATGCACGTTGAATGATGTTAAAACCCAGGAATCGCGTTTTTGCGCTCTGAAAGTGTCGAAAACAGGGTTTCTCGCAATATCATTGAAACTGCACGTTGAATGATGTTAAAACCCGGGAATCGCGTTTTTGCGTTGTGAAAGTGTAGAAAACGGCGTTTCTGATGCACTTCTGGAAAATGAATGCTGTGTGTTGTTCAAAGCTGGGAACAGAGTTTTTGGGCTTGGAGAGTGTGAAAATTGTGTTTCTGACAGTCTACTGAAATCTGAATGCTGAGTGTTGTTCAAAGCTGAAAACAGGGTTTTTGGGCTCTGAGTGACTCCAAAAACCTTTTCAGGCATTCTCCTTTAAATTGAATGCTGAGCGATGTTGAAAACGTGGGAATCGTGTTTTTGCGCTCTGAAAGTGTTGAAAACCGTCTTTCTGGCAATATAGTTGAAACTGCACGTTGAATGATGTTAAAACCGAGGAATCGCGTTTTTGCGCTCTGAAAGTGTCGAAAACAGCTTTTCTGATGCACTTCTGGAAAATGAGTGCAGTGTGTTGTTCAAAGCTGGGAACAGAGTTTTTGGGCTTGGAGAGGGTGAAAATTGTGTTTCTGACAGTCTACTGAAATCTGAATGCTGAGTATTGTTCAAAGCTGAGAACAGAGTTTTTGGGCTCTGAGAGACTCCAAAAACCTTTTCAGGCATTCTCCTTTAAATTGAATGCTGAGCGATGTTGAAAACGTGGGAATCGTGTTTTTGCGCTCTGAAAGTGTTGAAAACCGTGTTTCTGGCAATATAGTTGACAATGCACGTTGAATGATGTTAAAACCCAGGAATCGCGTTTTTGCGCTCTGAAAGTGTCGAAAACAGGGTTTCTCGCAATATCATTGAAACTGCACGTTGAATGATGTTAAAACCCGGGAATCGCGTTTTTGCGTTGTGAAAGTGTAGAAAACGGCGTTTCTGATGCACTTCTGGAAAATGAATGCTGTGTGTTGTTCAAAGCTGGGAACAGAGTTTTTGGGCTTGGAGAGTGTGAAAATTGTGTTTCTGACAGTCTACTGAAATCTGAATGCTGAGTGTTGTTCAAAGCTGAAAACAGGGTTTTTGGGCTCTGAGTGACTCCAAAAACCTTTTCAGGCATTCTCCTTTAAATTGAATGCTGAGCGATGTTGAAAACGTGGGAATCGTGTTTTTGCGCTCTGAAAGTGTTGAAAACCGTCTTTCTGGCAATATAGTTGAAACTGCACGTTGAATGATGTTAAAACCCAGGAATCGCGTTTTTGCGCTCTGAAAGTGTCGAAAACAGCTTTTCTGATGCACTTCTGGAAAATGAGTGCAGTGTGTTGTTCAAAGCTGGGAACAGAGTTTTTGGGCTTGGAGAGGGTGAAAATTGTGTTTCTGACAGTCTACTGAAATCTGAATGCTGAGTATTGTTCAAAGCTGAGAACAGAGTTTTTGGGCTCTGAGTGACTCCAAAAACCTTTCCAGGCATTCTCCTTTAAATTGAATGCTGAGCGATGTTGAAAACGTGGGAATCGTGTTTTTGCGCTCTGAAAGTGTTGAAAACCGTCTTTCTGGCAATATAGTTGAAACTGCACGCTGAATGATGTTAAAACCCGGGAATCGCGTTTTTGCGCTCTGAAAGTGTCGAAAACTGCGTTTCTGATGCACTTCTGGAAAATGAATGCTGTGTGTTGTTCAAAGCTGGGAACAGAGTTTTTGGGCTCTGAGTGACTCCAAAAACCTTTCCAGGCATTCTCCTTTAAATTGAATGCTGAGCGATGTTGAAAACGTGGGAATCGTGTTTTTGCGCTCTGAAAGTGTTGAAAACCGTGTTTCTGGCAATATAGTTGAAACTGCACGTTGAATGATGTTAAAACTCAGGAATCGCGTTTTTGCGCTCTGAAAGTGTCGAAAACAACGTTTTTGGCAATATCGTTGAAACTGCACGCTGAATGATGTTAAAACCCGGGAATCGCGTTTTTGCGTTGTGAAAGTGTCGAAAACTGCGTTTCTGATGCACTTCTGGAAAATGAGTGCTGTGTGTTGTTCAAAGTTGGGAACAGAGTTTTCGGGCTTGGAGAGTGTGAAAATAGTATTTCTGATAGTCTACTGAAATCTGAATGCTGAGTATTGTTCAAAGCTGAGAACAGAGTTTTTGGGCTCTGAGTGACTCCAAAAACCTTTCCAGGCATTCTCCTTTAAATTGAATGCTGAGCGATGTTGAAAACGTGGGAATCGTGTTTTTGCGCTCTGAAAGTGTTGAAAACTGTGTTTCTGGCAATATAGTTGAAACTGCACGCTGAATGATGTTAAAATCCGGGAATCGCGTTTTTGCGTTCTGAAAGTGTCGAAAACTGCGTTTCTGATGCACTTCTGGAAAATGAATGCTGTGTGTTGTTCAAAGCTGGGAACAGAGTTTTTGGGCTCTGAGTGACTCCAAAAACCTTTCCAGGCATTCTCCTTTAAATTGAATGCTGAGCGATGTTGAAAACGTGGGAATCGTGTTTTTGCGCTCTGAAAGTGTTGAAAACCGTGTTTCTGGCAATATAGTTGAAACTGCACGTTGAATGATGTTAAAACTCAGGAATCGCGTTTTTGCGCTCTGAAAGTGTCGAAAACAACGTTTTTGGCAATATCGTTGAAACTGCACGTTGAATGATGTTAAAACCCAGGAATCGCGTTTTTGCGCTCTGAAAGTGTCGAAAACAGCTTTTCTGATGCACTTCTGGAAAATGAATGCTGTGTGTTGTTCAAAGCTGGGAACAGACTTTTTGGGCTTGGAGAGTGTGAAAATTGTGTTTCTGACAGTCTACTGAAATCTGAATGCTGAGTGTTGTTCAAAGCTGAGAACAGAGTTTTTGGGCTCTGAGAGACTCCAAAAACCTTTCCAGGCATTCTCCTTTAAATTGAATGCTGAGCGATGTTGAAAACGTGGGAATCGTGTTTTTGCGCTCTGAAAGTGTTGAAAACCGTGTTTCTGGCAATATAGTTGACAATGCACGTTGAATGATGTTAAAACCCAGGAATCGCGTTTTTGCGCTCTGAAAGTGTCGAAAACAGGGTTTCTCGCAATATCATTGAAACTGCACGTTGAATGATGTTAAAACCCGGGAATCGCGTTTTTGCGTTGTGAAAGTGTAGAAAACGGCGTTTCTGATGCACTTCTGGAAAATGAATGCTGTGTGTTGTTCAAAGCTGGGAACAGACTTTTTGGGCTTGGAGAGTGTGAAAATTGTGTTTCTGACAGTCTACTGAAATCTGAATGCTGAGTGTTGTTCAAAGCTGAGAACAGAGTTTTTGGGCTCTGAGAGACTCCAAAAACCTTTTCAGGCATTCTCCTTTAAATTGAATGCTGAGCGATGTTGAAAACGTGGGAATCGTGTTTTTGCGCTCTGAAAGTGTTGAAAACCGTGTTTCTGGCAATATAGTTGACAATGCACGTTGAATGATGTTAAAACCCAGGAATCGCGTTTTTGCGCTCTGAAAGTGTCGAAAACAGGGTTTCTCGCAATATCATTGAAACTGCACGTTGTATGATGTTAAAACCCGGGAATCGCGTTTTTGCGTTGTGAAAGTGTAGAAAACGGCGTTTCTGATGCACTTCTGGAAAATGAATGCTGTGTGTTGTTCAAAGCTGGGAACAGAGTTTTTGGGCTTGGAGAGTGTGAAAATTGTGTTTCTGACAGTCTACTGAAATCTGAATGCTGAGTGTTGTTCAAAGCTGAAAACAGGGTTTTTGGGCTCTGAGTGACTCCAAAAACCTTTTCAGGCATTCTCCTTTAAATTGAATGCTGAGCGATGTTGAAAACGTGGGAATCGTGTTTTTGCGCTCTGAAAGTGTTGAAAACCGTCTTTCTGGCAATATAGTTGAAACTGCACGTTGAATGATGTTAAAACCCAGGAATCGCGTTTTTGCGCTCTGAAAGTGTCGAAAACAGCTTTTCTGATGCACTTCTGGAAAATGAGTGCAGTGTGTTGTTCAAAGCTGGGAACAGAGTTTTTGGGCTTGGAGAGGGTGAAAATTGTGTTTCTGACAGTCTACTGAAATCTGAATGCTGAGTATTGTTCAAAGCTGAGAACAGAGTTTTTGGGCTCTGAGAGACTCCAAAAACCTTTTCAGGCATTCTCCTTTAAATTGAATGCTGAGCGATGTTGAAAACGCGGGAATCGTGTTTTTGCGCTCTGAAAGTGTTGAAAACCGTGTTTCTGGCAATATAGTTGACAATGCACGTTGAATGATGTTAAAACCCAGGAATCGCGTTTTTGCGCTCTGAAAGTGTCGAAAACAGGGTTTCTCGCAATATCATTGAAACTGCACGTTGAATGATGTTAAAACCCGGGAATCGCGTTTTTGCGTTGTGAAAGTGTAGAAAACGGCGTTTCTGATGCACTTCTGGAAAATGAATGCTGTGTGTTGTTCAAAGCTGGGAACAGAGTTTTTGGGCTTGGAGAGTGTGAAAATTGTGTTTCTGACAGTCTACTGAAATCTGAATGCTGAGTGTTGTTCAAAGCTGAAAACAGGGTTTTTGGGCTCTGAGTGACTCCAAAAACCTTTTCAGGCATTCTCCTTTAAATTGAATGCTGAGCGATGTTGAAAACGTGGGAATCGTGTTTTTGCGCTCTGAAAGTGTTGAAAACCGTCTTTCTGGCAATATAGTTGAAACTGCACGTTGAATGATGTTAAAACCCAGGAATCGCGTTTTTGCGCTCTGAAAGTGTCGAAAACAGCTTTTCTGATGCACTTCTGGAAAATGAGTGCAGTGTGTTGTTCAAAGCTGGGAACAGAGTTTTTGGGCTTGGAGAGGGTGAAAATTGTGTTTCTGACAGTCTACTGAAATCTGAATGCTGAGTATTGTTCAAAGCTGAGAACAGAGTTTTTGGGCTCTGAGTGACTCCAAAAACCTTTCCAGGCATTCTCCTTTAAATTGAATGCTGAGCGATGTTGAAAACGTGGGAATCGTGTTTTTGCGCTCTGAAAGTGTTGAAAACCGTCTTTCTGGCAATATAGTTGAAACTGCACGCTGAATGATGTTAAAACCCGGGAATCGCGTTTTTGCGCTCTGAAAGTGTCGAAAACTGCGTTTCTGATGCACTTCTGGAAAATGAATGCTGTGTGTTGTTCAAAGCTGGGAACAGAGTTTTTGGGCTCTGAGTGACTCCAAAAACCTTTCCAGGCATTCTCCTTTAAATTGAATGCTGAGCGATGTTGAAAACGTGGGAATCGTGTTTTTGCGCTCTGAAAGTGTTGAAAACCGTGTTTCTGGCAATATAGTTGAAACTGCACGTTGAATGATGTTAAAACTCAGGAATCGCGTTTTTGCGCTCTGAAAGTGTCGAAAACAACGTTTTTGGCAATATCGTTGAAACTGCACGCTGAATGATGTTAAAACCCGGGAATCGCGTTTTTGCGTTGTGAAAGTGTCGAAAACAGCGTTTCTGATGCACTTCTGGAAAATGAGTGCTGTGTGTTGTTCAAAGCTGGGAACAGAGTTTTTGGGCTTGGAGAGGGTGAAAATAGTATTTCTGATAGTCTACTGAAATCTGAATGCTGAGTATTGTTCAAAGCTGAGAACAGAGTTTTTGGGCTCTGAGTGACTCCAAAAACCTTTCCAGGCATTCTCCTTTAAATTGAATGCTGAGCGATGTTGAAAACGTGGGAATCGTGTTTTTGCGCTCTGAAAGTGTTGAAAACTGTGTTTCTGGCAATATAGTTGAAACTGCACGCTGAATGATGTTAAAATCCGGGAATCGCGTTTTTGCGTTCTGAAAGTGTCGAAAACTGCGTTTCTGATGCACTTCTGGAAAATGAATGCTGTGTGTTGTTCAAAGCTGGGAACAGAGTTTTTGGGCTCTGAGTGACTCCAAAAACCTTTCCAGGCATTCTCCTTTAAATTGAATGCTGAGCGATGTTGAAAACGTGGGAATCGTGTTTTTGCGCTCTGAAAGTGTTGAAAACCGTGTTTCTGGCAATATAGTTGAAACTGCACGTTGAATGATGTTAAAACTCAGGAATCGCGTTTTTGCGCTCTGAAAGTGTCGAAAACAACGTTTTTGGCAATATCGTTGAAACTGCACGTTGAATGATGTTAAAACCCAGGAATCGCGTTTTTGCGCTCTGAAAGTGTCGAAAACAGCTTTTCTGATGCACTTCTGGAAAATGAGTGCAGTGTGTTGTTCAAAGCTGGGTACAGAGTTTTTGGGCTTGGAGAGGGTGAAAATTGTGTTTCTGACAGTCTACTGAAATCTGAATGCTGAGTATTGTTCAAAGCTGAGAACAGAGTTTTTGGGCTCTGAGTGACTCCAAAAACCTTTCCAGGCATTCTCCTTTAAATTGAATGCTGAGCGATGTTGAAAACGTGGGAATCGTGTTTTTGCGCTCTGAAAGTGTTGAAAACTGTGTTTCTGGCAATATAGTTGAAACTGCACGCTGAATGATGTTAAAATCCGGGAATCGCGTTTTTGCGTTCTGAAAGTGTCGAAAACTGCGTTTCTGATGCACTTCTGGAAAATGAATGCTGTGTGTTGTTCAAAGCTGGGAACAGAGTTTTTGGGCTCTGAGTGACTCCAAAAACCTTTCCAGGCATTCTCCTTTAAATTGAATGCTGAGCGATGTTGAAACGTGGGAATCGTGTTTTTGCCCTCTGAAAGTGTCGAAAACAGCGTTTCTGGCAATATCGTTGAAACTGCACGCTGAATGATGTTAAAACCCGGGAATCGTGTTTTTGCGCTCTGAAAGTGTCGAAAACAGCGTTTCTGATGCACTTCTGGAAAATGAATGCTGTGTGTTGTTCAAAGCTGGGAACAGAGTTTTTGGGCTTGGAGAGTGTGAAAATTGTGTTTCTGACAGTCTACTGAAATCTGAATGCTGAGTGTTGTTCAAAGCTGAGAACAGAGTTTTTGGGCTCTGAGTGACTCCAAAAACCTTTTCAGGCATTCTCCTTTAAATTGAATGCTGATCGATGTTGAAAACGTGGGAATCGTGTTTTTGCGCTCTGAAAGTGTTGAAAACCGTGTTTCTGGCAATATAGTTGAAAATGCACGTTGAATGATGTTAAAACCCGGGAATCGCGTTTTTGCGCTCTGAAAGTGTCGAAAACAGGGTTTCTCGCAATATCATTGAAACTGCACGCTGAATGATGTTAAAACCCAGGAATCGCGTTTTTGCACTCTGAAAGTGTCGAAAATAGCGTTTTTGATGCACTTCTGGAAAATGAATGCTGTGTGTTGTTCAAAGCTGGGAACAGAGTTTATGTGCTTGGAGAGTGTGAAAATTGTGTTTCTGGCAGTCTACTGAACTCTGAATGCTGAGTGTTGTTCAAAGCTGAGAACAGAGTTTTTGGGCTCTGAGTGACTCCAAAAACCATTTCAGGCATTCTCCTTTAAATTGAATGCTGAGCGATGTTGAAAACGTGGGAATCGTGTTTTTGCGCTCTGAAAGTGTTGAAAACCGTCTTTCTGGCAATATAGTTGAAACTGCACGTTGAATGATGTTAAAACCCAGGAATCGCGTTTTTGCGCTCTGAAAGTGTCGAAAACAGCTTTTCTGATGCACTTCTGGAAAATGAGTGCAGTGTGTTGTTCAAAGCTGGGAACAGAGTTTTTGGGCTTGGAGAGGGTGAAAATTGTGTTTCTGACAGTCTACTGAAATCTGAATGCTGAGTATTGTTCAAAGCTGAGAACAGAGTTTTTGGGCTCTGAGTGACTCCAAAAACCTTTCCAGGCATTCTCCTTTAAATTGAATGCTGAGCGATGTTGAAAACGTGGGAATCGTGTTTTTGCGCTCTGAAAGTGTTGAAAACCGTGTTTCTGGCAATATAGTTGAAACTGCACGTTGAATGATGTTAAAACCTAGGAATCGCGTTTTTGCGCTCTGAAAGTGTCGAAAACAGGGTTTCTCGCAATATCATTGAAACTGCACGCTGAATGATGTTAAAACCCGGGAATCGCGTTTTTGCGTTGTGAAAGTGTCGAAAACTGCGTTTCTGATGCACTTCTGGAAAATGAATGCTGTGTGTTGTTCAAAGCTGGGTACAGAGTTTTTGGGCTTGGAGAGGGTGAAAATTGTGTTTCTGACAGTCTACTGAAATCTGAATGCTGAGCATTGTTCAAAGCTGAGAACAGAGTTTTTGGGCTCTGAGTGACTCCAAAAACCTTTCCAGGCATTCTCCTTTAAATTGAATGCTGAGCGATGTTGAAAACGTGGGAATCGTGTTTTTGCGCTCTGAAAGTGTTGAAAACTGTGTTTCTGGCAATATAGTTGAAACTGCACGCTGAATGATGTTAAAACCCAGGAATCGCGTTTTTGCGTTGTGAAAGTGTCGAAAACTGCGTTTCTGATGCACTTCTGGAAAATGAATGCTGTGTGTTGTTCAAAGCTGGGAACAGACTTTTTGGGCTTGGAGAGTGTGAAAATTGTGTTTCTGACAGTCTACTGAAATCTGAATGCTGAGTGTTGTTCAAAGCTGAGAACAGAGTTTTTGGGCTCTGAGAGACTCCAAAAACCTTTTCAGGCATTCTCCTTTAAATTGAATGCTGAGCGATGTTGAAAACGTGGGAATCGTGTTTTTGCGCTCTGAAAGTGTTGAAAACCGTGTTTCTGGCAATATAGTTGAAACTGCACGTTGAATGATGTTAAAACCCAGGAATCGCGTTTTTGCGCTCTGAAAGTGTCGAAAACAGCTTTTCTGATGCACTTCTGGAAAATGAGTGCAGTGTGTTGTTCAAAGCTGGGAACAGAGTTTTTGGGCTTGGAGAGGGTGAAAATTGTGTTTCTGACAGTCTACTGAAATCTGAATGCTGAGTATTGTTCAAAGCTGAGAACAGAGTTTTTGGGCTCTGAGTGACTCCAAAAACCTTTCCAGGCATTCTCCTTTAAATTGAATGCTGAGCGATGTTGAAAACGTGGGAATCGTGTTTTTGCGCTCTGAAAGTGTTGAAAACCGTCTTTCTGGCAATATAGTTGAAACTGCACGCTGAATGATGTTAAAACCCGGGAATCGCGTTTTTGCGCTCTGAAAGTGTCGAAAACTGCGTTTCTGATGCACTTCTGGAAAATGAATGCTGTGTGTTGTTCAAAGCTGGGAACAGAGTTTTTGGGCTCTGAGTGACTCCAAAAACCTTTCCAGGCATTCTCCTTTAAATTGAATGCTGAGCGATGTTGAAAACGTGGGAATCGTGTTTTTGCGCTCTGAAAGTGTTGAAAACCGTGTTTCTGGCAATATAGTTGAAACTGCACGTTGAATGATGTTAAAACTCAGGAATCGCGTTTTTGCGCTCTGAAAGTGTCGAAAACAACGTTTTTGGCAATATCGTTGAAACTGCACGCTGAATGATGTTAAAACCCGGGAATCGCGTTTTTGCGTTGTGAAAGTGTCGAAAACTGCGTTTCTGATGCACTTCTGGAAAATGAGTGCTGTGTGTTGTTCAAAGCTGGGAACAGAGTTTTTGGGCTTGGAGAGTGTGAAAATAGTATTTCTGATAGTCTACTGAAATCTGAATGCTGAGTATTGTTCAAAGCTGAGAACAGAGTTTTTGGGCTCTGAGTGACTCCAAAAACCTTTCCAGGCATTCTCCTTTAAATTGAATGCTGAGCGATGTTGAAAACGTGGGAATCGTGTTTTTGCGCTCTGAAAGTGTTGAAAACTGTGTTTCTGGCAATATAGTTGAAACTGCACGCTGAATGATGTTAAAATCCGGGAATCGCGTTTTTGCGTTCTGAAAGTGTCGAAAACTGCGTTTCTGATGCACTTCTGGAAAATGAATGCTGTGTGTTGTTCAAAGCTGGGAACAGAGTTTTTGGGCTCTGAGTGACTCCAAAAACCTTTCCAGGCATTCTCCTTTAAATTGAATGCTGAGCGATGTTGAAAACGTGGGAATCGTGTTTTTGCGCTCTGAAAGTGTTGAAAACCGTGTTTCTGGCAATATAGTTGAAACTGCACGTTGAATGATGTTAAAACTCAGGAATCGCGTTTTTGCGCTCTGAAAGTGTCGAAAACAACGTTTTTGGCAATATCGTTGAAACTGCACGTTGAATGATGTTAAAACCCAGGAATCGCGTTTTTGCGCTCTGAAAGTGTCGAAAACAGCTTTTCTGATGCACTTCTGGAAAATGAGTGCAGTGTGTTGTTCAAAGCTGGGAACAGAGTTTTTGGGCTTGGAGAGGGTGAAAATTGTGTTTCTGACAGTCTACTGAAATCTGAACGCTGAGTATTGTTCAAAGCTGAGAACAGAGTTTTTGGGCTCTGAGTGACTCCAAAAACCTTTCCAGGCATTCTCCTTTAAATTGAATGCTGAGCGATGTTGAAAACGTGGGAATCGTGTTTTTGCGCTCTGAAAGTGTTGAAAACTGTGTTTCTGGCAATATAGTTGAAACTGCACGCTGAATGATGTTAAAACCCGGGAATCGCATTTTTGCGTTGTGAAAGTGTCGAAAACTGCGTTTCTGATGCACTTCTGGAAAATGAATGCTGTGTGTTGTTCAAAGCTGGGAACAGAGTTTTTGGGCTCTGAGTGACTCCAAAAACCTTTCCAGGCATTCTCCTTTAAATTGAATGCTGAGCGATGTTGAAAACGTGGGAATCGTGTTTTTGCGCTCTGAAAGTGTTGAAAACTGTGTTTCTGGCAATATAGTTGAAACTGCACGTTGAATGATGTTAAAACCCGGGAATCGCGTTTTTGCGCTCTGAAAGTGTCGAAAACAGGGTTTCTCGCAATATCATTGAAACTGCACGTTGAATGATGTTAAAACCCAGGAATCGCGTTTTTGCGTTGTGAAAGTGTAGAAAACGGCGTTTCTGATGCACTTCTGGAAAATGAATGCTGTGTGTTGTTCAAAGCTGGGTACAGAGTTTTTGGGCTTGGAGAGGGTGAAAATTGTGTTTCTGACAGTCTACTGAAATCTGAATGCTGAGTATTGTTCAAAGCTGAGAACAGAGTTTTTGGGCTCTGAGTGACTCCAAAAACCTTTCCAGGCATTCTCCTTTAAATTGAATGCTGAGCGATGTTGAAAACGTGGGAATCGTGTTTTTGCGCTCTGAAAGTGTTGAAAACTGTGTTTCTGGCAATATAGTTGAAACTGCACGCTGAATGATGTTAAAATCCGGGAATCGCGTTTTTGCGTTCTGAAAGTGTCGAAAACTGCGTTTCTGATGCACTTCTGGAAAATGAATGCTGTGTGTTGTTCAAAGCTGGGAACAGAGTTTTTGGGCTCTGAGTGACTCCAAAAACCTTTCCAGGCATTCTCCTTTAAATTGAATGCTGAGCGATGTTGAAACGTGGGAATCGTGTTTTTGCCCTCTGAAAGTGTCGAAAACAGCGTTTCTGGCAATATCGTTGAAAATGCACGTTGAATGATGTTAAAACCCGGGAATCGTGTTTTTGCGCTCTGAAAGTGTCGAAAACAGCGTTTCTGATGCACTTCTGGAAAATGAATGCTGTGTGTTGTTCAAAGCTGGGAACAGAGTTTTTGGGCTTGGAGAGTGTGAAAATTGTGTTTCTGACAGTCTACTGAAATCTGAATGCTGAGTGTTGTTCAAAGCTGAGAACAGAGTTTTTGGGCTCTGAGTGACTCCAAAAACCTTTTCAGGCATTCTCCTTTAAATTGAATGCTGATCGATGTTGAAAACGTGGGAATCGTGTTTTTGCGCTCTGAAAGTGTTGAAAACCGTGTTTCTGGCAATATAGTTGAAAATGCACGTTGAATGATGTTAAAACCCGGGAATCGCGTTTTTGCGCTCTGAAAGTGTCGAAAACAGGGTTTCTCGCAATATCATTGAAACTGCACGCTGAATGATGTTAAAACCCAGGAATCGCGTTTTTGCACTCTGAAAGTGTCGAAAATAGCGTTTTTGATGCACTTCTGGAAAATGAATGCTGTGTGTTGTTCAAAGCTGGGAACAGAGTTTATGTGCTTGGAGAGTGTGAAAATTGTGTTTCTGGCAGTCTACTGAACTCTGAATGCTGAGTGTTGTTCAAAGCTGAGAACAGACTTTTTGGGCTCTGAGTGACTCCAAAAACCATTTCAGGCATTCTCCTTTAAATTGAATGCTGAGCGATGTTGAAAACGTGGGAATCGTGTTTTTGCGCTCTGAAAGTGTTGAAAACCGTGTTTCTGGCAATATAGTTGAAACTGCACGTTGAATGATGTTAAAACCCAGGAATCGCGTTTTTGCGCTCTGAAAGTGTCGAAAACAGCTTTTCTGATGCACTTCTGGAAAATGAGTGCAGTGTGTTGTTCAAAGCTGGGAACAGAGTTTTTGGGCTTGGAGAGGGTGAAAATTGTGTTTCTGACAGTCTACTGAAATCTGAATGCTGAGTATTGTTCAAAGCTGAGAACAGAGTTTTTGGGCTCTGAGTGACTCCAAAAACCTTTCCAGGCATTCTCCTTTAAATTGAATGCTGAGCGATGTTGAAAACGTGGGAATCGTGTTTTTGCGCTCTGAAAGTGTTGAAAACCGTGTTTCTGGCAATATAGTTGAAACTGCACGTTGAATGATGTTAAAACCTAGGAATCGCGTTTTTGCGCTCTGAAAGTGTCGAAAACAGGGTTTCTAGCAATATCATTGAAACTGCACGCTGAATGATGTTAAAACCCGGGAATCGCGTTTTTGCGTTGTGAAAGTGTCGAAAACTGCGTTTCTGATGCACTTCTGGAAAATGAATGCTGTGTGTTGTTCAAAGCTGGGTACAGAGTTTTTGGGCTTGGAGAGGGTGAAAATTGTGTTTCTGACAGTCTACTGAAATCTGAATGCTGAGCATTGTTCAAAGCTGAGAACAGAGTTTTTGGGCTCTGAGTGACTCCAAAAACCTTTCCAGGCATTCTCCTTTAAATTGAATGCTGAGCGATGTTGAAAACGTGGGAATCGTGTTTTTGCGCTCTGAAAGTGTTGAAAACTGTGTTTCTGGCAATATAGTTGAAACTGCACGCTGAATGATGTTAAAATCCGGGAATCGCGTTTTTGCGTTCTGAAAGTGTCGAAAACTGCGTTTCTGATGCACTTCTGGAAAATGAATGCTGTGTGTTGTTCAAAGCTGGGAACAGAGTTTTTGGGCTCTGAGTGACTCCAAAAACCTTTCCAGGCATTCTCCTTTAAATTGAATGCTGAGCGATGTTGAAAACGTGGGAATCGTGTTTTTGCGCTCTGAAAGTGTTGAAAACCGTGTTTCTGGCAATATAGTTGAAACTGCACGTTGAATGATGTTAAAACTCAGGAATCGCGTTTTTGCGCTCTGAAAGTGTCGAAAACAACGTTTTTGGCAATATCGTTGAAACTGCACGTTGAATGATGTTAAAACCCAGGAATCGCGTTTTTGCGCTCTGAAAGTGTCGAAAACAGCTTTTCTGATGCACTTCTGGAAAATGAGTGCAGTGTGTTGTTCAAAGCTGGGAACAGAGTTTTTGGGCTTGGAGAGGGTGAAAATTGTGTTTCTGACAGTCTACTGAAATCTGAATGCTGAGTATTGTTCAAAGCTGAGAACAGAGTTTTTGGGCTCTGAGTGACTCCAAAAACCTTTCCAGGCATTCTCCTTTAAATTGAATGCTGAGCGATGTTGAAAACGTGGGAATCGTGTTTTTGCGCTCTGAAAGTGTTGAAAACTGTGTTTCTGGCAATATAGTTGAAACTGCACGCTGAATGATGTTAAAACCCGGGAATCGCGTTTTTGCGTTGTGAAAGTGTCGAAAACTGCGTTTCTGATGCACTTCTGGAAAATGAATGCTGTGTGTTGTTCAAAGCTGGGAACAGAGTTTTTGGGCTCTGAGTGACTCCAAAAACCTTTCCAGGCATTCTCCTTTAAATTGAATGCTGAGCGATGTTGAAAACGTGGGAATCGTGTTTTTGCGCTCTGAAAGTGTTGAAAACCGTGTTTCTGGCAATATAGTTGAAACTGCACGTTGAATGATGTTAAAACCCGGGAATCGCGTTTTTGCGCTCTGAAAGTGTCGAAAACAGGGTTTCTCGCAATATCATTGAAACTGCACGTTGAATGATGTTAAAACCCAGGAATCGCGTTTTTGCGTTGTGAAAGTGTAGAAAACGGCGTTTCTGATGCACTTCTGGAAAATGAATGCTGTGTGTTGTTCAAAGCTGGGTACAGAGTTTTTGGGCTTGGAGAGGGTGAAAATTGTGTTTCTGACAGTCTACTGAAATCTGAATGCTGAGTATTGTTCAAAGCTGAGAACAGAGTTTTTGGGCTCTGAGTGACTCCAAAAACCTTTCCAGGCATTCTCCTTTAAATTGAATGCTGAGCGATGTTGAAAACGTGGGAATCGTGTTTTTGCGCTCTGAAAGTGTTGAAAACTGTGTTTCTGGCAATATAGTTGAAACTGCACGCTGAATGATGTTAAAATCCGGGAATCGCGTTTTTGCGTTCTGAAAGTGTCGAAAACTGCGTTTCTGATGCACTTCTGGAAAATGAATGCTGTGTGTTGTTCAAAGCTGGGAACAGAGTTTTTGGGCTCTGAGTGACTCCAAAAACCTTTCCAGGCATTCTCCTTTAAATTGAATGCTGAGCGATGTTGAAACGTGGGAATCGCGTTTTTGCGCTCTGAAAGTGTCGAAAACAGGGTTTCTGGCAATATCGTTGAAACTGCACGCTGAATGATGTTAAAACCCGGGAATCGTGTTTTTGCGCTCTGAAAGTGTCGAAAACAGCGTTTCTGATGCACTTCTGGAAAATGAATGCTGTGTGTTGTTCAAAGCTGGGAACAGAGTTTTTGGGCTTGGAGAGTGTGAAAATTGTGTTTCTGACAGTCTACTGAAATCTGAATGCTGAGTGTTGTTCAAAGCTGAGAACAGAGTTTTTGGGCTCTGAGTGACTCCAAAAACCTTTTCAGGCATTCTCCTTTAAATTGAATGCTGATCGATGTTGAAAACGTGGGAATCGTGTTTTTGCGCTCTGAAAGTGTTGAAAACCGTGTTTCTGGCAATATAGTTGAAAATGCACGTTGAATGATGTTAAAACCCGGGAATCGCGTTTTTGCGCTCTGAAAGTGTCGAAAACAGGGTTTCTCGCAATATCATTGAAACTGCACGCTGAATGATGTTAAAACCCAGGAATCGCGTTTTTGCACTCTGAAAGTGTCGAAAATAGCGTTTTTGATGCACTTCTGGAAAATGAATGCTGTGTGTTGTTCAAAGCTGGGAACAGAGTTTATGTGCTTGGAGAGTGTGAAAATTGTGTTTCTGGCAGTCTACTGAACTCTGAATGCTGAGTGTTGTTCAAAGCTGAGAACAGACTTTTTGGGCTCTGAGTGACTCCAAAAACCATTTCTGGCATTCTCCTTTAAATTGAATGCTGAGCGATGTTGAAAACGTGGGAATCGTGTTTTTGCGCTCTGAAAGTGTTGAAAACCGTGTTTCTGGCAATATAGTTGAAACTGCACGTTGAATGATGTTAAAACCCAGGAATCGCGTTTTTGCGCTCTGAAAGTGTCGAAAACAGCTTTTCTGATGCACTTCTGGAAAATGAGTGCAGTGTGTTGTTCAAAGCTGGGAACAGAGTTTTTGGGCTTGGAGAGGGTGAAAATTGTGTTTCTGACAGTCTACTGAAATCTGAATGCTGAGTATTGTTCAAAGCTGAGAACAGAGTTTTTGGGCTCTGAGTGACTCCAAAAACCTTTCCAGGCATTCTCCTTTAAATTGAATGCTGAGCGATGTTGAAAACGTGGGAATCGTGTCTTTGCGCTCTGAAAGTGTTGAAAACCGTGTTTCTGGCAATATAGTTGAAACTGCACGTTGAATGATGTTAAAACCTAGGAATCGCGTTTTTGCGCTCTGAAAGTGTCGAAAACAGGGTTTCTAGCAATATCATTGAAACTGCACGCTGAATGATGTTAAAACCCGGGAATCGCGTTTTTGCGTTGTGAAAGTGTCGAAAACTGCGTTTCTGATGCACTTCTGGAAAATGAATGCTGTGTGTTGTTCAAAGCTGGGTACAGAGTTTTTGGGCTTGGAGAGGGTGAAAATTGTGTTTCTGACAGTCTACTGAAATCTGAATGCTGAGCATTGTTCAAAGCTGAGAACAGAGTTTTTGGGCTCTGAGTGACTCCAAAAACCTTTCCAGGCATTCTCCTTTAAATTGAATGCTGAGCGATGTTGAAAACGTGGGAATCGTGTTTTTGCGCTCTGAAAGTGTTGAAAACTGTGTTTCTGGCAATATAGTTGAAACTGCACGCTGAATGATGTTAAAACCCAGGAATCGCGTTTTTGCGTTGTGAAAGTGTCGAAAACTGCGTTTCTGATGCACTTCTGGAAAATGAATGCTGTGTGTTGTTCAAAGCTGGGAACAGACTTTTTGGGCTTGGAGAGTGTGAAAATTGTGTTTCTGACAGTCTACTGAAATCTGAATGCTGAGTGTTGTTCAAAGCTGAGAACAGAGTTTTTGGGCTCTGAGAGACTCCAAAAACCTTTTCAGGCATTCTCCTTTAAATTGAATGCTGAGCGATGTTGAAAACGTGGGAATCGTGTTTTTGCGCTCTGAAAGTGTTGAAAACCGTGTTTCTGGCAATATAGTTGACAATGCACGTTGAATGATGTTAAAACCCAGGAATCGCGTTTTTGCGCTCTGAAAGTGTCGAAAACAGGGTTTCTCGCAATATCATTGAAACTGCACGTTGAATGATGTTAAAACCCGGGAATCGCGTTTTTGCGTTGTGAAAGTGTAGGAAACGGCGTTTCTGATGCACTTCTGGAAAATGAATGCTGTGTGTTGTTCAAAGCTGGGAACAGAGTTTTTGGGCTTGGAGAGTGTGAAAATTGTGTTTCTGACAGTCTACTGAAATCTGAATGCTGAGTGTTGTTCAAAGCTGAAAACAGGGTTTTTGGGCTCTGAGTGACTCCAAAAACCTTTTCAGGCATTCTCCTTTAAATTGAATGCTGAGCGATGTTGAAAACGTGGGAATCGTGTTTTTGCGCTCTGAAAGTGTTGAAAACCGTGTTTCTGGCAATATAGTTGAAAATGCACGTTGAATGATGTTAAAACCCGGGAATCGCGTTTTTGCGCTCTGAAAGTGTCGAAAACAGCGTTTCTGATGCACTTCTGGAAAATGAATGCTGTGTGTTGTTCAAAGCTGGGAACAGAGTTTTTGGCCTTGGAGAGTGTGAAAATTGTGTTTCTGACAGTCTACTGAAATCTGAATGCTGAGTGTTGTTCAAAGCTGAGAACAGAGTTTTTGAGGTCTGAGTGACTCCAAAAACCTTTTCAGGCATTCTCCTTTAAATTGAATGCTGAGCGATGTTGAAAACGTGGGAATCGTGTTTTTGCGCTCAGAAAGTGTTGAAAACCGTGTTTCTGGCAATATAGTTGAAACTGCACGTTTAATGATGTTAAAACCTAGGAATCGCGTTTTTGCGCTCTGAAAGTGTCGAAAACAGGGTTTCTCGCAATATCATTGAAACTGCAAGCTGAATGATGTTAAAACCCGGGAATCGCGTTTTTGCGTTGTGAAAGTGTCGAAAACTGCGTTTCTGATGCACTTCTGGAAAATGAATGCTGTGTGTTGTTCAAAGCTGGGTACAGAGTTTTTGGGCTTGGAGAGGGTGAAAATTGTGTTTCTGACAGTCTACTGAAATCTGAATGCTGAGTATTGTTCAAAGCTGAGAACAGAGTTTTTGGGCTCTGAGTGACTCCAAAAACCTTTCCAGGCATTCTCCTTTAAATTGAATGCTGAGCGATGTTGAAAACGTGGGAATCGTGTTTTTGCGCTCTGAAAGTGTTGAAAACTGTGTTTCTGGCAATATAGTTGAAACTGCACGCTGAATGATGTTAAAACCCGGGAATCGCGTTTTTGCGCTCTGAAAGTGTCGAAAACAGCGTTTCTGATGCACTTCTGGAAAATGAGTGCTGTGTGTTGTTCAAAGCTGGGAACAGAGTTTTTGGGCTTGGAGAGTGTGAAAATTGTGTTTCTGGCAGTCTACTGAAATCTGAATGCTGAGTGTTGTTCAAAGCTGAGAACAGAGTTTTTGGGCTGAGTGACTCCAAAAACCTTTCCAGGCATTCTCCTTTAAATTGAATGCTGAGCGATGTTGAAAACGTGGGAATCGTGTTTTTGCGCTCTGAAAGTGTTGAAAACCGTGTTTCTGGCAATATAGTTGAAACTGCACGTTGAATGATGTTAAAACCCAGGAATCGCGTTTTTGCGCTCTGAAAGTGTCGAAAACAGCTTTTCTGATGCACTTCTGGAAAATGAGTGCAGTGTGTTGTTCAAAGCTGGGAACAGAGTTTTTGGGCTTGGAGAGGGTGAAAATTGTGTTTCTGACAGTCTACTGAAATCTGAACGCTGAGTATTGTTCAAAGCTGAGAACAGAGTTTTTGGGCTCTGAGTGACTCCAAAAACCTTTCCAGGCATTCTCCTTTAAATTGAATGCTGAGCGATGTTGAAAACGTGGGAATCGTGTTTTTGCGCTCTGAAAGTGTTGAAAACTGTGTTTCTGGCAATATAGTTGAAACTGCACGCTGAATGATGTTAAAACCCGGGAATCGCATTTTTGCGTTGTGAAAGTGTCGAAAACTGCGTTTCTGATGCACTTCTGGAAAATGAATGCTGTGTGTTGTTCAAAGCTGGGAACAGAGTTTTTGGGCTCTGAGTGACTCCAAAAACCTTTCCAGGCATTCTCCTTTAAATTGAATGCTGAGCGATGTTGAAAACGTGGGAATCGTGTTTTTGCGCTCTGAAAGTGTTGAAAACCGTGTTTCTGGCAATATAGTTGAAGCTGCACGTTGAATGATGTTAAAACCCGGGAATCGCGTTTTTGCGCTCTGAAAGTGTCGAAAACAGGGTTTCTCGCAATATCATTGAAACTGCACGTTGAATGATGTTAAAACCCAGGAATCGCGTTTTTGCGTTGTGAAAGTGTAGAAAACGGCGTTTCTGATGCACTTCTGGAAAATGAATGCTGTGTGTTGTTCAAAGCTGGGTACAGAGTTTTTGGGCTTGGAGAGGGTGAAAATTGTGTTTCTGACAGTCTACTGAAATCTGAATGCTGAGTATTGTTCAAAGCTGAGAACAGAGTTTTTGGGCTCTGAGTGACTCCAAAAACCTTTCCAGGCATTCTCCTTTAAATTGAATGCTGAGCGATGTTGAAAACGTGGGAATCGTGTTTTTGCGCTCTGAAAGTGTTGAAAACTGTGTTTCTGGCAATATAGTTGAAACTGCACGCTGAATGATGTTAAAATCCGGGAATCGCGTTTTTGCGTTCTGAAAGTGTCGAAAACTGCGTTTCTGATGCACTTCTGGAAAATGAATGCTGTGTGTTGTTCAAAGCTGGGAACAGAGTTTTTGGGCTCTGAGTGACTCCAAAAACCTTTCCAGGCATTCTCCTTTAAATTGAATGCTGAGCGATGTTGAAAACGTGGGAATCGTGTTTTTGCGCTCTGAAAGTGTTGAAAACCGTGTTTCTGGCAATATAGTTGAAACTGCACGTTGAATGATGTTAAAACTCAGGAATCGCGTTTTTGCGCTCTGAAAGTGTCGAAAACAACGTTTTTGGCAATATCGTTGAAACTGCACGCTGAATGATGTTAAAACCCGGGAATCGCGTTTTTGCGTTGTGAAAGTGTCGAAAATAGCGTTTCTGATGCACTTCTGGAAAATGAGTGCTGTGTGTTGTTCAAAGCTGGGAACAGAGTTTTTGGGCTTGGAGAGTGTGAAAATAGTATTTCTGATAGTCTACTGAAATCTGAATGCTGAGTATTGTTCAAAGCTGAGAACAGAGTTTTTGGGCTCTGAGTGACTCCAAAAACCTTTCCAGGCATTCTCCTTTAAATTGAATGCTGAGCGATGTTGAAACGTGGGAATCGTGTTTTTGCCCTCTGAAAGTGTCGAAAACAGCGTTTCTGGCAATATCGTTGAAAATGCACGTTGAATGATGTTAAAACCCGGGAATCGTGTTTTTGCGCTCTGAAAGTGTCGAAAACAGCGTTTCTGATGCACTTCTGGAAAATGAATGCTGTGTGTTGTTCAAAGCTGGGAACAGAGTTTTTGGGCTTGGAGAGTGTGAAAATTGTGTTTCTGACAGTCTACTGAAATCTGAATGCTGAGTGTTGTTCAAAGCTGAGAACAGAGTTTTTGGGCTCTGAGTGACTCCAAAAACCTTTTCAGGCATTCTCCTTTAAATTGAATGCTGATCGATGTTGAAAACGTGGGAATCGTGTTTTTGCGCTCTGAAAGTGTTGAAAACCGTGTTTCTGGCAATATAGTTGAAAATGCACGTTGAATGATGTTAAAACCCGGGAATCGCGTTTTTGCGCTCTGAAAGTGTCGAAAACAGGGTTTCTCGCAATATCATTGAAACTGCACGCTGAATGATGTTAAAACCCGGGAATCGCGTTTTTGCACTCTGAAAGTGTCGAAAATAGCGTTTTTGATGCACTTCTGGAAAATGAATGCTGTGTGTTGTTCAAAGCTGGGAACAGAGTTTATGTGCTTGGAGAGTGTGAAAATTGTGTTTCTGGCAGTCTACTGAACTCTGAATGCTGAGTGTTGTTCAAAGCTGAGAACAGACTTTTTGGGCTCTGAGTGACTCCAAAAACCATTTCAGGCATTCTCCTTTAAATTGAATGCTGAGCGATGTTGAAAACGTGGGAATCGGGTTTTTGCGCTCTGAAAGTGTTGAAAACCGTCTTTCTGGCAATATAGTTGAAACTGCACGTTGAATGATGTTAAAACCCAGGAATCGCGTTTTTGCGCTCTGAAAGTGTCGAAAACAGCTTTTCTGATGCACTTCTGGAAAATGAGTGCAGTGTGTTGTTCAAAGCTGGGAACAGAGTTTTTGGGCTTGGAGAGGGTGAAAATTGTGTTTCTGACAGTCTACTGAAATCTGAATGCTGAGTATTGTTCAAAGCTGAGAACAGAGTTTTTGGGCTCTGAGTGACTCCAAAAACCTTTCCAGGCATTCTCCTTTAAATTGAATGCTGAGCGATGTTGAAAACGTGGGAATCGTGTCTTTGCGCTCTGAAAGTGTTGAAAACCGTGTTTCTGGCAATATAGTTTTAAACTGCACGTTGAATGATGTTAAAACCTAGGAATCGCGTTTTTGCGCTCTGAAAGTGTCGAAAACAGGGTTTCTCGCAATATCATTGAAACTGCACGCTGAATGATGTTAAAACCCGGGAATCGCGTTTTTGCGTTGTGAAAGTGTCGAAAACTGCGTTTCTGATGCACTTCTGGAAAATGAATGCTGTGTGTTGTTCAAAGCTGGGTACAGAGTTTTTGGGCTTGGAGAGGGTGAAAATTGTGTTTCTGACAGTCTACTGAAATCTGAATGCTGAGCATTGTTCAAAGCTGAGAACAGAGTTTTTGGGCTCTGAGTGACTCCAAAAACCTTTCCAGGCATTCTCCTTTAAATTGAATGCTGAGCGATGTTGAAAACGTGGGAATCGTGTTTTTGCGCTCTGAAAGTGTTGAAAACTGTGTTTCTGGCAATATAGTTGAAACTGCACGCTGAATGATGTTAAAACCCAGGAATCGCGTTTTTGCGTTGTGAAAGTGTCGAAAACTGCGTTTCTGATGCACTTCTGGAAAATGAATGCTGTGTGTTGTTCAAAGCTGGGAACAGACTTTTTGGGCTTGGAGAGTGTGAAAATTGTGTTTCTGACAGTCTACTGAAATCTGAATGCTGAGTGTTGTTCAAAGCTGAGAACAGACTTTTTGGGCTCTGAGAGACTCCAAAAACCTTTTCAGGCATTCTCCTTTAAATTGAATGCTGAGCGATGTTGAAAACGTGGGAATCGTGTTTTTGCGCTCTGAAAGTGTTGAAAACCGTGTTTCTGGCAATATAGTTGACAATGCACGTTGAATGATGTTAAAACCCAGGAATCGCGTTTTTGCGCTCTGAAAGTGTCGAAAACAGGGTTTCTCGCAATATCATTGAAACTGCACGTTGAATGATGTTAAAACCCGGGAATCGCGTTTTTGCGTTGTGAAAGTGTAGGAAACGGCGTTTCTGATGCACTTCTGGAAAATGAATGCTGTGTGTTGTTCAAAGCTGGGAACAGAGTTTTTGGGCTTGGAGAGTGTGAAAATTGTGTTTCTGACAGTCTACTGAAATCTGAATGCTGAGTGTTGTTCAAAGCTGAGAACAGAGTTTTTGGGCTCTGAGTGACTCCAAAAACCTTTTCAGGCATTCTCCTTTAAATTGAATGCTGAGCGATGTTGAAAACGTGGGAATCGTGTTTTTGCGCTCTGAAAGTGTTGAAAACCGTGTTTCTGGCAATATAGTTGAAAATGCACGTTGAATGATGTTAAAACCCGGGAATCGCGTTTTTGCGCTCTGAAAGTGTCGAAAACAGCGTTTCTGATGCACTTCTGGAAAATGAATGCTGTGTGTTGTTCAAAGCTGGGAACAGAGTTTTTGGCCTTGGAGAGTGTGAAAATTGTGTTTCTGACAGTCTACTGAAATCTGAATGCTGAGTGTTGTTCAAAGCTGAGAACAGAGTTTTTGAGGTCTGAGTGACTCCAAAAACCTTTTCAGGCATTCTCCTTTAAATTGAATGCTGAGCGATGTTGAAAACGTGGGAATCGTGTTTTTGCGCTCAGAAAGTGTTGAAAACCGTGTTTCTGGCAATATAGTTGAAACTGCACGTTTAATGATGTTAAAACCTAGGAATCGCGTTTTTGCGCTCTGAAAGTGTCGAAAACAGGGTTTCTCGCAATATCATTGAAACTGCAAGCTGAATGATGTTAAAACCCGGGAATCGCGTTTTTGCGTTGTGAAAGTGTCGAAAACTGCGTTTCTGATGCACTTCTGGAAAATGAATGCTGTGTGTTGTTCAAAGCTGGGTACAGAGTTTTTGGGCTTGGAGAGGGTGAAAATTGTGTTTCTGACAGTCTACTGAAATCTGAATGCTGAGTATTGTTCAAAGCTGAGAACAGAGTTTTTGGGCTCTGAGTGACTCCAAAAACCTTTCCAGGCATTCTCCTTTAAATTGAATGCTGAGCGATGTTGAAAACGTGGGAATCGTGTTTTTGCGCTCTGAAAGTGTTGAAAACTGTGTTTCTGGCAATATAGTTGAAACTGCACGCTGAATGATGTTAAAACCCGGGAATCGCGTTTTTGCGCTCTGAAAGTGTCGAAAACAGCGTTTCTGATGCACTTCTGGAAAATGAGTGCTGTGTGTTGTTCAAAGCTGGGAACAGAGTTTTTGGGCTTGGAGAGTGTGAAAATTGTGTTTCTGGCAGTCTACTGAAATCTGAATGCTGAGTGTTGTTCAAAGCTGAGAACAGAGTTTTTGGGCTGAGTGACTCCAAAAACCTTTCCAGGCATTCTCCTTTAAATTGAATGCTGAGCGATGTTGAAAACGTGGGAATCGTGTTTTTGCGCTCTGAAAGTGTTGAAAACCGTGTTTCTGGCAATATAGTTGAAACTGCACGTTGAATGATGTTAAAACCCAGGAATCGCGTTTTTGCGCTCTGAAAGTGTCGAAAACAGCTTTTCTGATGCACTTCTGGAAAATGAGTGCAGTGTGTTGTTCAAAGCTGGGAACAGAGTTTTTGGGCTTGGAGAGGGTGAAAATTGTGTTTCTGACAGTCTACTGAAATCTGAACGCTGAGTATTGTTCAAAGCTGAGAACAGAGTTTTTGGGCTCTGAGTGACTCCAAAAACCTTTCCAGGCATTCTCCTTTAAATTGAATGCTGAGCGATGTTGAAAACGTGGGAATCGTGTTTTTGCGCTCTGAAAGTGTTGAAAACCGTGTTTCTGGCAATATAGTTGAAACTGCACGCTGAATGATGTTAAAACCCGGGAATCGCGTTTTTGCGTTGTGAAAGTGTCGAAAACTGCGTTTCTGATGCACTTCTGGAAAATGAATGCTGTGTGTTGTTCAAAGCTGGGAACAGAGTTTTTGGGCTCTGAGTGACTCCAAAAACCTTTCCAGGCATTCTCCTTTAAATTGAATGCTGAGCGATGTTGAAAACGTGGGAATCGTGTTTTTGCGCTCTGAAAGTGTTGAAAACCGTGTTTCTGGCAATATAGTTGAAGCTGCACGTTGAATGATGTTAAAACCCGGGAATCGCGTTTTTGCGCTCTGAAAGTGTCGAAAACAGGGTTTCTCGCAATATCATTGAAACTGCACGTTGAATGATGTTAAAACCCAGGAATCGCGTTTTTGCGTTGTGAAAGTGTAGAAAACGGCGTTTCTGATGCACTTCTGGAAAATGAATGCTGTGTGTTGTTCAAAGCTGGGTACAGAGTTTTTGGGCTTGGAGAGGGTGAAAATTGTGTTTCTGACAGTCTACTGAAATCTGAATGCTGAGTATTGTTCAAAGCTGAGAACAGAGTTTTTGGGCTCTGAGTGACTCCAAAAACCTTTCCAGGCATTCTCCTTTAAATTGAATGCTGAGCGATGTTGAAAACGTGGGAATCGTGTTTTTGCGCTCTGAAAGTGTTGAAAACTGTGTTTCTGGCAATATAGTTGAAACTGCACGCTGAATGATGTTAAAATCCGGGAATCGCGTTTTTGCGTTCTGAAAGTGTCGAAAACTGCGTTTCTGATGCACTTCTGGAAAATGAATGCTGTGTGTTGTTCAAAGCTGGGAACAGAGTTTTTGGGCTCTGAGTGACTCCAAAAACCTTTCCAGGCATTCTCCTTTAAATTGAATGCTGAGCGATGTTGAAAACGTGGGAATCGTGTTTTTGCGCTCTGAAAGTGTTGAAAACCGTGTTTCTGGCAATATAGTTGAAACTGCACGTTGAATGATGTTAAAACTCAGGAATCGCGTTTTTGCGCTCTGAAAGTGTCGAAAACAACGTTTTTGGCAATATCGTTGAAACTGCACGCTGAATGATGTTAAAACCCAGGGAATCGCGTTTTTGCGTTGTGAAAGTGTCGAAAACTAGCGTTTCTGATGCACTTCTGGAAAATGAGTGCTGTGTGTTGTTCAAAGCTGGGAACAGAGTTTTTGGGCTTGGAGAGTGTGAAAATTGTGTTTCTGACAGTCTACTGAAATCTGAATGCTGAGTATTGTTCAAAGCTGAGAACAGAGTTTTTGGGCTCTGAGTGACTCCAAAAACCTTTCCAGGCATTCTCCTTTAAATTGAATGCTGAGCGATGTTGAAAACGTGGGAATCGTGTTTTTGCGCTCTGAAAGTGTTGAAAACCGTGTTTCTGGCAATATAGTTGAAACTGCACGCTGAATGATGTTAAAACCCGGGAATCGCATTTTTGCGTTGTGAAAGTGTCGAAAACTGCGTTTCTGATGCACTTCTGGAAAATGAATGCTGTGTGTTGTTCAAAGCTGGGAACAGAGTTTTTGGGCTCTGAGTGACTCCAAAAACCTTTCCAGGCATTCTCCTTTAAATTGAATGCTGAGCGATGTTGAAAACGTGGGAATCGTGTTTTTGCGCTCTGAAAGTGTTGAAAACCGTGTTTCTGGCAATATAGTTGAAACTGCACGTTGAATGATGTTAAAACCCGGGAATCGCGTTTTTTGCGCTCTGAAAGTGTCGAAAACAGGGTTTCTCGCAATATCATTGAAACTGCACGTTGAATGATGTTAAAACCCAGGAATCGCGTTTTTGCGTTGTGAAAGTGTAGAAAACGGCGTTTCTGATGCACTTCTGGAAAATGAATGCTGTGTGTTGTTCAAAGCTGGGTACAGAGTTTTTGGGCTTGGAGAGGGTGAAAATTGTGTTTCTGACAGTCTACTGAAATCTGAATGCTGAGTATTGTTCAAAGCTGAGAACAGAGTTTTTGGGCTCTGAGTGACTCCAAAAACCTTTCCAGGCATTCTCCTTTAAATTGAATGCTGAGCGATGTTGAAAACGTGGGAATCGTGTTTTTGCGCTCTGAAAGTGTTGAAAACTGTGTTTCTGGCAATATAGTTGAAACTGCACGCTGAATGATGTTAAAACCCGGGAATCGCGTTTTTGCGTTCTGAAAGTGTCGAAAACTGCGTTTCTGATGCACTTCTGGAAAATGAATGCTGTGTGTTGTTCAAAGCTGGGAACAGAGTTTTTGGGCTCTGAGTGACTCCAAAAACCTTTCCAGGCATTCTCCTTTAAATTGAATGCTGAGCGATGTTGAAACGTGGGAATCGTGTTTTTGCCCTCTGAAAGTGTCGAAAACAGCGTTTCTGGCAATATCGTTGAAAATGGACGTTGAATGATGTTAAAACCCGGGAATCGTGTTTTTGCGCTCTGAAAGTGTCGAAAACAGCGTTTCTGATGCACTTCTGGAAAATGAATGCTGTGTGTTGTTCAAAGCTGGGAACAGAGTTTTTGGGCTTGGAGAGTGTGAAAATTGTGTTTCTGACAGTCTACTGAAATCTGAATGCTGAGTGTTGTTCAAAGCTGAGAACAGAGTTTTTGGGCTCTGAGTGACTCCAAAAACCTTTTCAGGCATTCTCCTTTAAATTGAATGCTGATCGATGTTGAAAACGTGGGAATCGTGTTTTTGCGCTCTGAAAGTGTTGAAAACCGTGTTTCTGGCAATATAGTTGAAAATGCACGTTGAATGATGTTAAAACCCGGGAATCGCGTTTTTGCGCTCTGAAAGTGTCGAAAACAGGGTTTCTCGCAATATCATTGAAACTGCACGCTGAATGATGTTAAAACCCAGGAATCGCGTTTTTGCACTCTGAAAGTGTCGAAAATAGCGTTTTTGATGCACTTCTGGAAAATGAATGCTGTGTGTTGTTCAAAGCTGGGAACAGAGTTTATGTGCTTGGAGAGTGTGAAAATTGTGTTTCTGGCAGTCTACTGAACTCTGAATGCTGAGTGTTGTTCAAAGCTGAGAACAGACTTTTTGGGCTCTGAGTGACTCCAAAAACCATTTCAGGCATTCTCCTTTAAATTGAATGCTGAGCGATGTTGAAAACGTGGGAATCGTGTTTTTGCGCTCTGAAAGTGTTGAAAACCGTCTTTCTGGCAATATAGTTGAAACTGCACGTTGAATGATGTTAAAACCCAGGAATCGCGTTTTTGCGCTCTGAAAGTGTCGAAAACAGCTTTTCTGATGCACTTCTGGAAAATGAGTGCTGTGTGTTGTTCAAAGCTGGGAACAGAGTTTTTGGGCTTGGAGAGGGTGAAAATTGTGTTTCTGACAGTCTACTGAAATCTGAATGCTGAGTATTGTTCAAAGCTGAGAACAGAGTTTTTGGGCTCTGAGTGACTCCAAAAACCTTTCCAGGCATTCTCCTTTAAATTGAATGCTGAGCGATGTTGAAAACGTGGGAATCGTGTTTTTGCGCTCTGAAAGTGTTGAAAACCGTGTTTCTGGCAATATAGTTGAAACTGCACGTTGAATGATGTTAAAACCTAGGAATCGCGTTTTTGCGCTCTGAAAGTGTCGAAAACAGGGTTTCTCGCAATATCATTGAAACTGCACGCTGAATGATGTTAAAACCCGGGAATCGCGTTTTTGCGTTGTGAAAGTGTCGAAAACTGCGTTTCTGATGCACTTCTGGAAAATGAATGCTGTGTGTTGTTCAAAGCTGGGTACAGAGTTTTTGGGCTTGGAGAGGGTGAAAATTGTGTTTCTGACAGTCTACTGAAATCTGAATGCTGAGCATTGTTCAAAGCTGAGAACAGAGTTTTTGGGCTCTGAGTGACTCCAAAAACCTTTCCAGGCATTCTCCTTTAAATTGAATGCTGAGCGATGTTGAAAACGTGGGAATCGTGTTTTTGCGCTCTGAAAGTGTTGAAAACTGTGTTTCTGGCAATATAGTTGAAACTGCACGCTGAATGATGTTAAAACCCAGGAATCGCGTTTTTGCGTTGTGAAAGTGTCGAAAACTGCGTTTCTGATGCACTTCTGGAAAATGAATGCTGTGTGTTGTTCAAAGCTGGGAACAGACTTTTTGGGCTTGGAGAGTGTGAAAATTGTGTTTCTGACAGTCTACTGAAATCTGAATGCTGAGTGTTGTTCAAAGCTGAGAACAGAGTTTTTGGGCTCTGAGAGACTCCAAAAACCTTTTCAGGCATTCTCCTTTAAATTGAATGCTGAGCGATGTTGAAAACGTGGGAATCGTGTTTTTGCGCTCTGAAAGTGTTGAAAACCGTGTTTCTGGCAATATAGTTGAAAATGCACGTTGAATGATGTTAAAACCCGGGAATCGCGTTTTTGCGCTCTGAAAGTGTCGAAAACAGGGTTTCTCGCAATATCATTGAAACTGCACGCTGAATGATGTTAAAACCCGGGAATCGCGTTTTTGCGTTGTGAAAGTGTAGAAAACGGCGTTTCTGATGCACTTCTGGAAAATGAATGCTGTGTGTTGTTCAAAGCTGGGAACAGAGTTTTTGGGCTTGGAGAGTGTGAAAATTGTGTTTCTGACAGTCTACTGAAATCTGAATGCTGAGTGTTGTTCAAAGCTGAAAACAGGGTTTTTGGGCTCTGAGTGACTCCAAAAACCTTTTCAGGCATTCTCCTTTAAATTGAATGCTGAGCGATGTTGAAAACGTGGGAATCGTGTTTTTGCGCTCTGAAAGTGTTGAAAACCGTGTTTCTGGCAATATAGTTGAAAATGCACGTTGAATGATGTTAAAACCCGGGAATCGCGTTTTTGCGCTCTGAAAGTGTCGAAAACAGCGTTTCTGATGCACTTCTGGAAAATGAATGCTGTGTGTTGTTCAAAGCTGGGAACAGAGTTTTTGGCCTTGGAGAGTGTGAAAATTGTGTTTCTGACAGTCTACTGAAATCTGAATGCTGAGTGTTGTTCAAAGCTGAGAACAGAGTTTTTGAGGTCTGAGTGACTCCAAAAACCTTTTCAGGCATTCTCCTTTAAATTGAATGCTGAGCGATGTTGAAAACGTGGGAATCGTGTTTTTGCGCTCAGAAAGTGTTGAAAACCGTGTTTCTGGCAATATAGTTGAAACTGCACGTTTAATGATGTTAAAACCTAGGAATCGCGTTTTTGCGCTCTGAAAGTGTCGAAAACAGGGTTTCTCGCAATATCATTGAAACTGCACGCTGAATGATGTTAAAACCCGGGAATCGCGTTTTTGCGTTGTGAAAGTGTCGAAAACTGCGTTTCTGATGCACTTCTGGAAAATGAATGCTGTGTGTTGTTCAAAGCTGGGTACAGAGTTTTTGGGCTTGGAGAGGGTGAAAATTGTGTTTCTGACAGTCTACTGAAATCTGAATGCTGAGCATTGTTCAAAGCTGAGAACAGAGTTTTTGGGCTCTGAGTGACTCCAAAAACCTTTCCAGGCATTCTCCTTTAAATTGAATGCTGAGCGATGTTGAAAACGTGGGAATCGTGTTTTTGCGCTCTGAAAGTGTTGAAAACTGTGTTTCTGGCAATATAGTTGAAACTGCACGCTGAATGATGTTAAAACCCGGGAATCGCGTTTTTGCGTTGTGAAAGTGTCGAAAACTGCGTTTCTGATGCACTTCTGGAAAATGAATGCTGTGTGTTGTTCAAAGCTGGGAACAGACTTTTTGGGCTTGGAGAGTGTGAAAATTGTGTTTCTGACAGTCTACTGAAATCTGAATGCTGAGTGTTGTTCAAAGCTGAGAACAGAGTTTTTGGGCTCTGAGAGACTCCAAAAACCTTTTCAGGCATTCTCCTTTAAATTGAATGCTGAGCGATGTTGAAAACGTGGGAATCGTGTTTTTGCGCTCTGAAAGTGTTGAAAACCGTGTTTCTGGCAATATAGTTGACAATGCACGTTGAATGATGTTAAAACCCAGGAATCGCGTTTTTGCGCTCTGAAAGTGTCGAAAACAGGGTTTCTCGCAATATCATTGAAACTGCACGCTGAATGATGTTAAAACCCGGGAATCGCGTTTTTGCGTTGTGAAAGTGTAGAAAACGGCGTTTCTGATGCACTTCTGGAAAATGAATGCTGTGTGTTGTTCAAAGCTGGGAACAGACTTTTTGGGCTTGGAGAGTGTGAAAATTGTGTTTCTGACAGTCTACTGAAATCTGAATGCTGAGTGTTGTTCAAAGCTGAGAACAGAGTTTTTGGGCTCTGAGAGACTCCAAAAACCTTTTCAGGCATTCTCCTTTAAATTGAATGCTGAGCGATGTTGAAAACGTGGGAATCGTGTTTTTGCGCTCTGAAAGTGTTGAAAACTGTGTTTCTGGCAATATAGTTGACAATGCACGTTGAATGATGTTAAAACCCAGGAATCGCGTTTTTGCGCTCTGAAAGTGTCGAAAACAGGGTTTCTCGCAATATCATTGAAACTGCACGCTGAATGATGTTAAAACCCGGGAATCGCGTTTTTGCGTTGTGAAAGTGTAGAAAACGGCGTTTCTGATGCACTTCTGGAAAATGAATGCTGTGTGTTGTTCAAAGCTGGGAACAGAGTTTTTGGGCTTGGAGAGTGTGAAAATTGTGTTTCTGACAGTCTACTGAAATCTGAATGCTGAGTGTTGTTCAAAGCTGAAAACAGGGTTTTTGGGCTCTGAGTGACTCCAAAAACCTTTTCAGGCATTCTCCTTTAAATTGAATGCTGAGCGATGTTGAAAACGTGGGAATCGTGTTTTTGCGCTCTGAAAGTGTTGAAAACCGTGTTTCTGGCAATATAGTTGAAACTGCACGTTGAATGATGTTAAAACCGAGGAATCGCGTTTTTGCGCTCTGAAAGTGTCGAAAACAGCTTTTCTGATGCACTTCTGGAAAATGAGTGCTGTGTGTTGTTCAAAGCTGGGAACAGAGTTTTTGGGCTTGGAGAGGGTGAAAATTGTGTTTCTGACAGTCTACTGAAATCTGAATGCTGAGTATTGTTCAAAGCTGAGAACAGAGTTTTTGGGCTCTGAGAGACTCCAAAAACCTTTTCAGGCATTCTCCTTTAAATTGAATGCTGAGCGATGTTGAAAACGTGGGAATCGTGTTTTTGCGCTCTGAAAGTGTTGAAAACCGTGTTTCTGGCAATATAGTTGAAACTGCACGTTGAATGATGTTAAAACCCAGGAATCGCGTTTTTGCGCTCTGAAAGTGTCGAAAACAGGGTTTCTCGCAATATCATTGAAACTGCACGTTGAATGATGTTAAAACCCGGGAATCGCGTTTTTGCGTTGTGAAAGTGTAGAAAACGGCGTTTCTGATGCACTTCTGGAAAATGAATGCTGTGTGTTGTTCAAAGCTGGGAACAGAGTTTTGGGCTTGGAGAGTGTGAAAATTGTGTTTCTGACAGTCTACTGAAATCTGAATGCTGAGTGTTGTTCAAAGCTGAAAACAGGGTTTTTGGGCTCTGAGTGACTCCAAAAACCTTTTCAGGCATTCTCCTTTAAATTGAATGCTGAGCGATGTTGAAAACGTGGGAATCGTGTTTTTGCGCTCTGAAAGTGTTGAAAACCGTCTTTCTGGCAATATAGTTGAAACTGCACGTTGAATGATGTTAAAACCCAGGAATCGCGTTTTTGCGCTCTGAAAGTGTCGAAAACAGCTTTTCTGATGCACTTCTGGAAAATGAGTGCAGTGTGTTGTTCAAAGCTGGGAACAGAGTTTTTGGGCTTGGAGAGGGTGAAAATTGTGTTTCTGACAGTCTACTGAAATCTGAATGCTGAGTATTGTTCAAAGCTGAGAACAGAGTTTTTGGGCTCTGAGTGACTCCAAAAACCTTTCCAGGCATTCTCCTTTAAATTGAATGCTGAGCGATGTTGAAAACGTGGGAATCGTGTTTTTGCGCTCTGAAAGTGTTGAAAACTGTGTTTCTGGCAATATAGTTGAAACTGCACGCTGAATGATGTTAAAACCCGGGAATCGCGTTTTTGCGCTCTGAAAGTGTCGAAAACTGCGTTTCTGATGCACTTCTAGAAAATGAATGCTGTGTGTTGTTCAAAGCTGGGAACAGAGTTTTTGGGCTCTGAGTGACTCCAAAAACCTTTCCAGGCATTCTCCTTTAAATTGAATGCTGAGCGATGTTGAAAACGTGGGAATCGTGTTTTTGCGCTCTGAAAGTGTTGAAAACCGTGTTTCTGGCAATATAGTTGAAACTGCACGTTGAATGATGTTAAAACTCAGGAATCGCGTTTTTGCGCTCTGAAAGTGTCGAAAACAACGTTTTTGGCAATATCGTTGAAACTGCACGCTGAATGATGTTAAAACCCGGGAATCGCGTTTTTGCGTTGTGAAAGTGTCGAAAACTGCGTTTCTGATGCACTTCTGGAAAATGAGTGCTGTGTGTTGTTCAAAGCTGGGAACAGAGTTTTTTGGGCTTGGAGAGTGTGAAAATAGTATTTCTGATAGTCTACTGAAATCTGAATGCTGAGTATTGTTCAAAGCTGAGAACAGAGTTTTTGGGCTCTGAGTGACTCCAAAAACCTTTCCAGGCATTCTCCTTTAAATTGAATGCTGAGCGATGTTGAAAACGTGGGAATCGTGTTTTTGCGCTCTGAAAGTGTTGAAAACTGTGTTTCTGGCAATATAGTTGAAACTGCACGCTGAATGATGTTAAAATCCGGGAATCGCGTTTTTGCGTTCTGAAAGTGTCGAAAACTGCGTTTCTGATGCACTTCTGGAAAATGAATGCTGTGTGTTGTTCAAAGCTGGGAACAGAGTTTTTGGGCTCTGAGTGACTCCAAAAACCTTTCCAGGCATTCTCCTTTAAATTGAATGCTGAGCGATGTTGAAAACGTGGGAATCGTGTTTTTGCGCTCTGAAAGTGTTGAAAACCGTGTTTCTGGCAATATAGTTGAAACTGCACGTTGAATGATGTTAAAACTCAGGAATCGCGTTTTTGCGCTCTGAAAGTGTCGAAAACAACGTTTTTGGCAATATCGTTGAAACTGCACGTTGAATGATGTTAAAACCCAGGAATCGCGTTTTTGCGCTCTGAAAGTGTCGAAAACAGCTTTTCTGATGCACTTCTGGAAAATGAGTGCATGTGTGTTGTTCAAAGCTGGGAACAGAGTTTTTGGGCTTGGAGAGGGTGAAAATTGTGTTTCTGACAGTCTACTGAAATCTGAATGCTGAGCATTGTTCAAAGCTGAGAACAGAGTTTTTGGGCTCTGAGTGACTCCAAAAACCTTTCCAGGCATTCTCCTTTAAATTGAATGCTGAGCGATGTTGAAAACGTGGGAATCGTGTTTTTGCGCTCTGAAAGTGTTGAAAACTGTGTTTCTGGCAATATAGTTGAAACTGCACGCTGAATGATGTTAAAACCCAGGAATCGCGTTTTTGCGTTGTGAAAGTGTCGAAAACTGCGTTTCTGATGCACTTCTGGAAAATGAATGCTGTGTGTTGTTCAAAGCTGGGAACAGACTTTTTGGGCTTGGAGAGTGTGAAAATTGTGTTTCTGACAGTCTACTGAAATCTGAATGCTGAGTGTTGTTCAAAGCTGAGAACAGAGTTTTTGGGCTCTGAGAGACTCCAAAAACCTTTTCAGGCATTCTCCTTTAAATTGAATGCTGAGCGATGTTGAAAACGTGGGAATCGTGTTTTTGCGCTCTGAAAGTGTTGAAAACCGTGTTTCTGGCAATATAGTTGAAACTGCACGTTGAATGATGTTAAAACCCAGGAATCGCGTTTTTGCGCTCTGAAAGTGTCGAAAACAGCTTTTCTGATGCACTTCTGGAAAATGAGTGCAGTGTGTTGTTCAAAGCTGGGAACAGAGTTTTTGGGCTTGGAGAGGGTGAAAATTGTGTTTCTGACAGTCTACTGAAATCTGAATGCTGAGTATTGTTCAAAGCTGAGAACAGAGTTTTTGGGCTCTGAGTGACTCCAAAAACCTTTCCAGGCATTCTCCTTTAAATTGAATGCTGAGCGATGTTGAAAACGTGGGAATCGTGTTTTTGCGCTCTGAAAGTGTTGAAAACCGTCTTTCTGGCAATATAGTTGAAACTGCACGCTGAATGATGTTTAAAACCCGGGAATCGCGTTTTTGCGCTCTGAAAGTGTCGAAAACGGCGTTTCTGATGCACTTCTGGAAAATGAATGCTGTGTGTTGTTCAAAGCTGGGAACAGAGTTTTTGGGCTCTGAGTGACTCCAAAAACCTTTCCAGGCATTCTCCTTTAAATTGAATGCTGAGCGATGTTGAAAACGTGGGAATCGTGTTTTTGCGCTCTGAAAGTGTTGAAAACCGTGTTTCTGGCAATATAGTTGAAACTGCACGTTGAATGATGTTAAAACTCAGGAATCGCGTTTTTGCGCTCTGAAAGTGTCGAAAACAACGTTTTTGGCAATATCGTTGAAACTGCACGCTGAATGATGTTAAAACCCGGGAATCGCGTTTTTGCGTTGTGAAAGTGTCGTAAAACTGCGTTTCTGATGCACTTCTGGAAAATGAGTGCTGTGTGTTGTTCAAAGCTGGGAACAGAGTTTTTGGGCTTGGAGAGTGTGAAAATAGTATTTCTGATAGTCTACTGAAATCTGAATGCTGAGTATTGTTCAAAGCTGAGAACAGAGTTTTTGGGCTCTGAGTGACTCCAAAAACCTTTCAGGCATTCTCCTTTAAATTGAATGCTGAGCGATGTTGAAAACGTGGGAATCGTGTTTTTGCGCTCTGAAAGTGTTGAAAACTGTGTTTCTGGCAATATAGTTGAAACTGCACGCTGAATGATGTTAAAATCCGGGAATCGCGTTTTTGCGTTCTGAAAGTGTCGAAAACTGCGTTTCTGATGCACTTCTGGAAAATGAATGCTGTGTGTTGTTCAAAGCTGGGAACAGAGTTTTTGGGCTCTGAGTGACTCCAAAAACCTTTCCAGGCATTCTCCTTTAAATTGAATGCTGAGCGATGTTGAAAACGTGGGAATCGTGTTTTTGCGCTCTGAAAGTGTTGAAAACCGTGTTTCTGGCAATATAGTTGAAACTGCACGTTGAATGATGTTAAAACTCAGGAATCGCGTTTTTGCGCTCTGAAAGTGTCGAAAACAACGTTTTTGGCAATATCGTTGAAACTGCACGCTGAATGATGTTAAAACCCAGGAATCGCGTTTTTTGCGCTCTGAAAGTGTCGAAAACAGCTTTTCTGATGCACTTCTGGAAAATGAATGCTGTGTGTTGTTCAAAGCTGGGAACAGAGTTTTTGGGCTTGGAGAGTGTGAAAATTGTGTTTCTGACAGTCTACTGAAATCTGAATGCTGAGTGTTGTTCAAAGCTGAGAACAGAGTTTTTGGGCTCTGAGAGACTCCAAAAACCTTTTCAGGCATTCTCCTTTAAATTGAATGCTGAGCGATGTTGAAAACGTGGGAATCGTGTTTTTGCGCTCTGAAAGTGTTGAAAACCGTGTTTCTGGCAATATAGTTGACAATGCACGTTGAATGATGTTAA
>NW_023494767.1:0-63130 GCF_013368585.1 Megalops cyprinoides | reverse complement strand
GTTAAATCCCGGGGAATCGCGTTTTTGCGTTGTGAAAGTGTTAAGAAAACGGCGTTTCTGATGCACTTCTGGAAAATGAATGCTGTGTGTTGGTTCAAAGCTGGGAACAGAGTTTTTGGGCTTGGAGAGTGTGAAAATTGTGTTTCTGACAGTCTACTGAAATCTGAATGCTGAGTGTTGTTCAAAGTGAGAACAGAGTTTTTGGGCTCTGAGTGACTCCAAAAACCTTTCCAGGCATTCTCCTTTAAATTGAATGCTGAGCGATGTTGAAAACGTGGGAATCGTTTTTGCGCTCTGAAAGTGTTGAAAACCGTGTTTCTGGCAATATAGTTGAAACTGCACGCTGAATGATGTTAAAACCCAGGAATCGCGTTTTTGCGCTCTGAAAGTGTCGAAAACAGCTTTTCTGATGCACTCTGGAAAATGAGTGCTGTGTGTTGTTCAAAGCTGGGAACAGAGTTTTTGGGCTTGGAGAGGGTGAAAATTGTGTTTCTGGCAGTCTACTGAAATCTGAATGCTGAGTATTGTTCAAAGCTGAGAACAGAGTTTTTGGGCTCTGAGTGACTCCAAAAACCTTTCCAGGCATTCTCCTTTAAATTGAATGCTGAGCGATGTTGAAAACGTGGGAATCGTGTTTCTGCGCTCTGAAGTGTTGAAAACCGTGTTTCTGGCAATATAGATGAAACTGCACGTTGAATGATGTTAAAACCCAGGAATCGCGGTTTTTGCGCTCTGAAAGTGTCGAAAACCGGTTTCTCGCAATATCATTGAAACTGCACGCTGAATGATGTTAAAACCCGGGAATCGCGTTTTTGCGTTGTGAAAGTGTAGACAACGGCGTTCTGATGCACTTCTGGAAAATGAATGCTGTGTGTTGTTCAAAGCTGGGAACAGAGTTTTTGGGCTTGGAGAGTGTGAAAATTGTGTTTCTGACAGGTCTACTGAAATCTGAATGCTGAGTGTTGTTCAAAGCTGAGAACAGAGTTTTTGGGCTCTGAGTGACTCCAAAAACCTTTTCAGGCATTCTCCTTTAAATTGAATGCTGAGCGATGTTGAAAACGTGGGAATCGTGTTTTTTGCGCTCTGAAAAGTTTGAAAACCTGTGTTTTCTGGCAATATAGTTGAAACTGCACGTTGAATGATGTTAAAACCCGGGAATCGCGTTTTGCGCTCTGAAAGTGTCGAAAACAGCGTTTCTGATGCACTTCTGGAAAATGAGTGCTGTGTGTTGTTTCAAAGCTGGGAACAGAGTTTTTGGGCTTGGAGAGGTGTGAAAATTGTGTTTCTGACAGTCTACTGAAATCTGAATGCTGAGTGTTGTTCAAAGCTGAGAACAGAGTTTTTGGGCTCTGAGTGACTCCAAAAACCTTTTCAGGCATTCTCCTTTAAATTGAATGCTGAGCGATGTTGAAAACGTGGGAATCGTGTTTTTGCGCTCTGAAAGTGTTGAAAACCGTGTTTCTGGCAATATAGTTGAAACTGCACGCTGAATGATGTTAAAACCCAGGAATCGCGTTTTTGCGCTCTGAAAGTGTCGAAAACAGCGTTTCTGATGCACTTCTGGAAAATGATGCTGTGTGTTGTTCAAAGCTGGGAACAGAGTTTTTGGGCTTGGAGAGTGTGAAAATTGTGTTTCTGACAGTCTACTGAAATCTGAATGCTGAGTATTGTTCAAAGCTGAGAACAGAGTTTTTGGGCTCTGAGTGACTCCAAAAACCTTTCCAGGCATTCTCCTTTAAATTGAATGCTGAGCGATGTTGAAAACGTGGGAATCGTGTTTTTGCGCTCTGAAAGTGTTGAAAACCGTGTTTCTGGCAATATAGTTGAAACTGCACGTTGAATGATGTTAAAACCCAGGAATCGCGTTTTTGCGCTCTGAAAGTGTCGAAAACAGGGTTTCTCGCAATATCATTGAAACTGCACGCTGAATGATGTTAAAACCCGGGAATCGCGTTTTTGCGTTGTGAAAGTGTAGAAAACGGCGTTTCTGATGCACTTCTGGAAAATGAATGCTGTGTGTTGTTCAAAGCTGGGAACAGAGTTTTTGGGCTTGGAGAGTGTGAAAATTGTGTTTCTGACAGTCTACTGAAATCTGAATGCTGAGTGTTGTTCAAAGCTGAGAACAGAGTTTTTGGGCTCTGAGTGACTCCAAAAACCTTTTCAGGCATTCTCCTTTAAATTGAATGCTGAGCGATGTTGAAAACGTGGGAATCGTGTTTTTGCGCTCTGAAAGTGTTGAAAACCGTGTTTCTGGCAATATAGTTGAAACTGCACGTTGAATGATGTTAAAACCCAGGAATCGCGTTTTTTGCGCTCTGAAAGTGTCGAAAACAGCGTTTCTGATGCACTTCTGGAAAATGAAGTGCTGTGTGTTGTTCAAAGCTGGGAACAGAGTTTTTGGGCTTGGAGAGTGTGAAAATTGTGTTTCTGACAGTCTACTGAAATCTGAATGCTGAGTAGTTGTTCAAAGCTGAGAACAGAGTTTTTGGGCTCTGAGTGACTCCAAAAACCTTTCCAGGCATTCTCCTTTAAATTGAATGCTGAGCGATGTTGAAAACGTGGGAATCGTGTTTTTGCGCTCTGAAAGTGTTTGAAAACCGTGTTTCTGGCAATATAGTTGAAACTGCACGCTGAATGATGTTAAAACCCAGGAATCGCGTTTTTGCGCTCTGAAAGTGTCGAAAACAGCTTTTCTGATGCACTTCTGGAAAATGAGTGCTGTGTGTTGTTCAAAGCTGGGAACAGAGTTTTTGGGCTTGGAGAGGGTGAAAATTGTGTTTCTGGAAGTCTACTGAAATCTGAATGCTGAGTATTGTTCAAAGCTGAGAACAGAGTTTTTGGGCTCTGAGTGACTCCAAAAACCTTTCCAGGCATTCTCCTTTAAATTGAATGCTGAGCGATGTTGAAAACGTGGGAATCGTGTTTTTGCGCTCTGAAAGTGTTGAAAACCGTGTTTCTGGCAATATAGTTGAAACTGCACGTTGAATGATGTTAAAAACCCAGGAATCGCGTTTTTTGCGCTCTGAAAGTGTCGAAAACAGCTTTTCTGATGCACTTCTGGAAAATGAGTGCTGTGTGTTGTTCAAAGCTGGGAACAGAGTTTTTGGGCTTGGAGAGGGTGAAAATTGTGTTTCTGACAGTCTACTGAAATCTGAATGCTGAGTATTGTTCAAAGCTGAGAACAGAGTTTTGGGCTCTGAGTGACTCCAAAAACCTTTCCAGGCATTCTCCTTTAAATTGAATGCTGAGCGATGTTGAAAACGTGGGAATCGTGTTTTTGCGCTCTGAAAGTGTTGAAAACCGTGTTTCTGGCAATATAGTTGAAACTGCACGTTGAATGATGTTAAAACCCAGGAATCGCGTTTTTGCGCTCTGAAAGTGTCGAAAACAGGGTTTCTCGCACTATCATTGAAACTGCACGCTGAATGAGGTTAAACCCAGGGAATCGCGTTTTTGCCGTTGTGAAGTGTAGAAAACGGCGTTTCTGATGCACTTCTGGAAAAATGAATGCTGTGTGTTGTTCAAAGCTGGGAACAGAGTTTTTGGGCTCTGAGTGATCAAAAACCTTTCCAGGCATTTCTCCTTTAAATGAATGCTGAGCGATGTTGAAAACGTGGGAATCGTGTTTTTGCGCTCTGAAAGTGTTGAAAACCGTGTTTCTGGCAATATAGTTGAAACTGCACGTTGAATGATGTTAAAACCCAGGAATCGCGTTTTTGCGCTCTGAAAGTGTCGAAAACAGGATTTCTCGCAATATCATTGAAACTGCACGCTGAATGATGTTAAATCCCGGGAATCGCGTTTTTGCGTTGTGAAAGTGTAGAAAACGGCGTTTCTGATGCACTTCTGGAAAATGAATGCTGTGTGTTGTTCAAAGCTGGGAACAGAGTTTTTGGGCTCTGAGTGACTCCAAAAACCTTTCCAGGCATTCTCCTTTAAATTGAATGCTGAGCGATGTTGAAAACGTGGGAATCGTGTTTTTGCGCTCTGAAAGTGTTGAAAACCGTGTTTCTGGCAATATAGTTGAAACTGCACGCTGAATGATGTTAAAACCCAGGAATCGCGTTTTTGCGTTGTGAAAGTGTAGAAAACGGCGTTTCTGATGCACTTCTGGAAAATGAGTGCTGTGTGTTGTTCAAAGCTGGGAACAGAGTTTTTGGGCTTGGAGAGTGTGAAAATTGTGTTTCTGGCAGTCTACTGAAATCTGAATGCTGAGTAGTTGTTCAAAGCTGAGAACAGAGTTTTTGGGCTCTGAGTGACTCCAAAAACCTTTCCAGGCATTCTCCTTTAAATTGAATGCTGAGCGATGTTGAAACGTGGGAATCGTTGTTTTTGCGCTCTGAAAGTGTTGAAAACCGTGTTTCTGGCAATATAGTGAAACTGCACGTTGAATGATGTTAAAACCCAGGAATCGCGTTTTTGCGCTCTGAAAGTGTCGAAAACAGGGATTTCTCGCAATATCATTGAAACTGCACGCTGAATGATGTTAAATCCCGGGAATCGCGTTTTTTGCGTTGTGAAAGTGTAGAAAACGGCGTTTCTGATGCACTTCTGGAAAATGAATGCTGTGTGTTGTTTCAAAGCTTGGGAACAGAGTTTTTGGGCTTGGAGAGTGTGAAAATTGTGTTTCTGACAGTCTACTGAAATCTGAATTGCTGAGTGTTGTTCAAAGTCTGAGAACAGAGTTTTTGGGCTCTGAGTGACTCCAAAAACCTTTCCAGGCATTCTCCTTTAAATTGAATGCTGAGCGCTGTTGAAAACGTGGGAATCGTGTTTTTGCGCTCTGAAAGTGTTGAAACAGCGTTTCTGGCAATATAGCTTGAAACTGCAGTTGAATGATGTTAAAACCCAGGAATCGCGTTTTTGCGCTCTGAAAGTGTCGAAAACAGCTTTTTCTGATGCACTTCTGGAAAATGAGTGCTGTGTGTTGTTCAAAGCTGGGAACAGAGTTTTTTGGGCTTGGAGAGGGTGAAAATTGTGTTTCTGGCAGTCTACTGAAATCTGAATGCTGAGTATTGTTCAAAAGCTGAGACAGAGTTTTTGGGCTCTGAGTGACTCCAAAAACCTTTCCAGGCATTCTCCTTTAAATTGAATGCTGAGCGATGTTGAAAACGTGGGGAATCGTGTTTTTGCGCTCTGAAAGTGTTGAAAACCGTGTTTCTGGCAATATAGTTGAAACTGCACGTTGAATGATGTTAAAACCCAGGAATCGCGTTTTTGCGCCTCTGAAAGTGTCGGAAAACAGTGTTTCTCGCAATATCATTGAAACTGCACGCTGAATGATGTTAAAATACCCGGGAATCGCGTTTTTGCGTTGCTGAAAGTGTAGAAAACAGGCGTTTCTGATGCACTTCTGGAAAATGAATGCTGTGTGTTGTTCAAAGCTGGAACAGAGTTTTTGGGCTTGGAGAGTGTGAAAATTGTGTTTCTGACAGTCTACTTGAAATCTGAATGCTGAGTGTTGTTCAAAGCTGAGAACAGAGTTTTGGGCTCTGAGTGACTCCAAAAACCTTCCAGGCATTCTCCTTTAAATTGAATGCTGAGCGATTGTTGAAAACGTGGGAATCGGTGTTTTTGCGCTCTGAAAAGTGTTGAAAACCGTGTTTTCTGGCAATATAGTTGAAACTGCATCGTTGAATGATGTTAAAACCCAGGAATCGCGTTTTTTGCGCTCTGAAAGTGTCGAAAACAGCTTTTCTGATGCACTTCTGGAAAATGAGTGCTGTGTGTTGTTCAAAGCTGGGAACAGAGTTTTTGGGCTTGGAGAGGGTTGAAAATTGTGTTTCTGCAGTCTACTGAAATCTGAATGCTGAGTATTGTTCAAAGCTGAGAACAGAGTTTTTGGGCTCTGAGTGACTCCAAAAACCTTTCCAGGGCATTCTCCTTTAAATTGAATGCTGAGCGATGTTGAAAACGTGGTGAATCGTGTTTTTGCCGCTCTGAAAGTGTTGAAAACCGTGTTTTCTGGGCAATATAGTTGAAACTGCACGTTGAATGATGTTAAAACCCCAGGAATCGCGTTTTTGCGCTCTGAAAGTGTCGAAAACAGGATTTCTCGCAATATCATGAAACTGCACGCTGGAATGATGTTAAAATCCCGGGAACATGCGTTTTTGCGTTGTGAAAGTGTAGAAAACGGCGTTTCTGATGCACTTCTGGAAAATGAATGCTGTGTGTTGTTCAAAGCTGGGAACAGAGTTTTTGGGCTCTGAGTGACTCCAAAAACCTTTCCAGGCATTCTCCTTTAAATTGAATGCTGAGCGATGTTGAAAACGTGGGAATCGTGTTTTTGCGCTCTGAAAGTGTTGAAAACCGTGTTTCTGGCAATATAGTTGAAACTGCACGCTGAATGATGTTAAAACCCAGGAATCGCGTTTTTGCGTTGTGAAAGTGTAGAAAACTGCGTTTCTGATGCACTTCTGGAAAATGAATGTTGTGTGTTGTTCAAAGCTGGGAACAGAGTTTTTGGGCTTGGAGAGTGTGAAAATTGTGTTTCTGACAGTCTACTGAAATCTGAATGCTGAGTGTTGTTCAAAGCTGAGAAAAGGGTTTTTGGGCTCTGAGTGACTCCAAAAACCTTTCCAGGCATTCTCCTTTAAATTGAATGCTGAGCGATGTTGAAAACGTGGGAATCGTGTTTTTGCGCACTGAAAGTGTTGAAAACCGTGTTTCTGGCAATATAGTTGAAACTGCACGTTGAATGATGTTAAAACCCAGGAATCGCGTTTTTGCGCTCTGAAAGTGTCGAAAACAGGATTTCTCGCAATATCATTGAAACTGCACGCTGAATGATGTTAAATCCCGGGAATCGCGTTTTTGCGTTGTGAAAGTGTAGAAAACGGCGTTTCTGATGCACTTCTGGAAAATGAATGCTGTGTGTTGTTCAAAGCTGGGAACAGAGTTTTTGGGCTTGGAGAGTGTGAAAATTGTGTTTCTGACAGTCTACTGAAATCTGAATGCTGAGTGTTGTTCAAAGCTGAGAACAGAGTTTTTGGGCTCTGAGTGACTCCAAAAACCTTTCCAGGCATTCTCCTTTAAATTGAATGCTGAGCGATGTTGAAAACGTGGGAATCGTGTTTTTGCGCTCTGAAAGTGTTGAAAACCGTGTTTCTGGCAATATAGTTGAAACTGCACGTTGAATGATGTTAAAACCCAGGAATCGCGTTTTTTGCGCTCTGAAAGTGTCGAAAACAGGATTTCTCGCAATATCATTGAAACTGCACGCTGAATGATGTTAAATCCCGGGAATCGCGTTTTTGCGTTGTGAAAGTGTAGAAAACGGCGTTTCTGATGCACTTCTGGAAAATGAATGCTGTGTGTTGTTCAAAGCTGGGAACAGAGTTTTTGGGCTCTGAGTGACTCCAAAAACCTTTCCAGGCATTCTCCTTTAAATTGAATGCTGAGCGATGTTGAAAACGTGGGAATCGTGTTTTTGCGCTCTGAAAGTGTTGAAAACCGTGTTTCTGGCAATATAGTTGAAACTGCACGCTGAATGATGTTAAAACCCAGGAATCGCGTTTTTGCGCTCTGAAAGTGTCGAAAACAGCTTTTCTGATGCACTTCTGGAAAATGAGTGCTGTGTGTTGTTCAAAGCTGGGAACAGAGTTTTTGGGCTTGGAGAGGGTGAAAATTGTGTTTCTGGCAGTCTACTGAAATCTGAATGCTGAGTATTGTTCAAAGCTGAGAACAGAGTTTTTGGGCTCTGAGTGACTCCAAAAACCTTTCCAGGCATTCTCCTTTAAATTGAATGCTGAGCGATGTTGAAAACGTGGGAATCGTGTTTTTGCGCTCTGAAAGTGTTGAAAACCGTGTTTCTGGCAATATAGTTGAAACTGCACGCTGAATGATGTTAAAACCCGGGAATCGCGTTTTTGCGCTCTGAAAGTGCCGAAAACAGCTTTTCTGATGCACTTCTGGAAAATGAGTGCAGTGTGTTGTTCAAAGCTGGGAACAGAGTTTTTGGGCTTGGAGAGGGTGAAAATTGTGTTTCTGACTTTCTACTGAAATCTGAATGCTGAGTATTGTTCAAAGCTGAGAACAGAGTTTTTGGGCTCTGAGTGACTCCAAAAACCTTTTCAGGCATTCTCCTTTAAACTGAATGCTGAGCGATGTTGAAAACGTGGGAATCGTGTTTTTGCGCTCTGAAAGTGTTGAAAACCGTGTTTCTGGCAATATAGTTGAAACTGCACGCTGAATGATGTTAAAACCCAGGAATCGCGTTTTTGCGCTCTGAAAGTGTCGAAAACAGCTTTTCTGATGCACTTCTGGAAAATGAGTGCTGTGTGTTGTTCAAAGCTGGGAACAGAGTTTTTGGGCTTGGAGAGGGTGAAAATTGTGTTTCTGGCAGTCTACTGAAATCTGAATGCTGAGTATTGTTCAAAGCTGAGAACAGAGTTTTTGGGCTCTGAGTGACTCCAAAAACCTTTCCAGGCATTCTCCTTTAAATTGAATGCTGAGCGATGTTGAAAACGTGGGAATCGTGTTTTTGCGCTCTGAAAGTGTTGAAAACCGTGTTTCTGGCAATATAGTTGAAACTGCACGTTGAATGATGTTAAAACCCAGGAATCGCGTTTTTGCGCTCTGAAAGTGTCGAAAACAGGATTTCTCGCAATATCATTGAAACTGCACGCTGAATGATGTTAAATCCCGGGAATCGCGTTTTTGCGTTGTGAAAGTGTAGAAAACGGCGTTTCTGATGCACTTCTGGAAAATGAATGCTGTGTGTTGTTCAAAGCTGGGAACAGAGTTTTTGGGCTTGGAGAGTGTGAAAATTGTGTTTCTGACAGTCTACTGAAATCTGAATGCTGAGTGTTGTTCAAAGCTGAGAACAGAGTTTTTGGGCTCTGAGTGACTCCAAAAACCTTTCCAGGCATTCTCCTTTAAATTGAATGCTGAGCGATGTTGAAAACGTGGGAATCGTGTTTTTGCGCTCTGAAAGTGTTGAAAACCGTGTTTCTGGCAATATAGTTGAAACTGCACGCTGAATGATGTTAAAACCCAGGAATCGCGTTTTTGCGCTCTGAAAGTGTCGAAAACAGCTTTTCTGATGCACTTCTGGAAAATGAGTGCTGTGTGTTGTTCAAAGCTGGGAACAGAGTTTTTGGGCTTGGAGAGGGTGAAAATTGTGTTTCTGGCAGTCTACTGAAATCTGAATGCTGAGTATTGTTCAAAGCTGAGAACAGAGTTTTTGGGCTCTGAGTGACTCCAAAAACCTTTCCAGGCATTCTCCTTTAAATTGAATGCTGAGCGATGTTGAAAACGTGGGAATCGTGTTTTTGCGCTCTGAAAGTGTTGAAAACCGTGTTTCTGGCAATATAGTTGAAACTGCACGTTGAATGATGTTAAAACCCAGGAATCGCGTTTTTGCGCTCTGAAAGTGTCGAAAACAGCTTTTCTGATGCACTTCTGGAAAATGAGTGCTGTGTGTTGTTCAAAGCTGGGAACAGAGTTTTTGGGCTTGGAGAGGGTGAAAATTGTGTTTCTGGCAGTCTACTGAAATCTGAATGCTGAGTATTGTTCAAAGCTGAGAACAGAGTTTTTGGGCTCTGAGTGACTCCAAAAACCTTTCCAGGCATTCTCCTTTAAATTGAATGCTGAGCGATGTTGAAAACGTGGGAATCGTGTTTTTGCGCTCTGAAAGTGTTGAAAACCGTGTTTCTGGCAATATAGTTGAAACTGCACGTTGAATGATGTTAAAACCCAGGAATCGCGTTTTTGCGCTCTGAAAGTGTCGAAAACAGGGTTTCTCGCAATATCATTGAAACTGCACGCTGAATGATGTTAAAACCCGGGAATCGCGTTTTTGCGTTTTGAAAGTTTCGAAAACTGCGTTTCTGATGCACTTCTGGAAAATGAATGCTGTGTGTTGTTCAAAGCTGGGAACAGAGTTTTTGGGCTTGGAGAGTGTGAAAATTGTGTTTCTGACAGTCTACTGAAATCTGAATGCTGAGTATTGTTCAAAGCTGAGAACAGAGTTTTTGGGCTCTGAGTGACTCCAAAAACCTTTTCAGGCATTCTCCTTTAAATTGAATGCTGAGCGATGTTGAAAACGTGGGAATCGTGTTTTTGCGCTCTGAAAGTGTTGAAAACAGCTTTTCTGATGCACTTCTGGAAAATGAGTGCTGTGTGTTGTTCAAAGCTGGGAACAGAGTTTTTGGGCTTGGAGAGGGTGAAAATTGTGTTTCTGGCAGTCTACTGAAATCTGAATGCTGAGTATTGTTCAAAGCTGAGAACAGAGTTTTTGGGCTCTGAGTGACTCCAAAAACCTTTCCAGGCATTCTCCTTTAAATTGAATGCTGAGCGATGTTGAAAACGTGGGAATCGTGTTTTTGCGCTCTGAAAGTGTTGAAAACCGTGTTTCTGGCAATATAGTTGAAACTGCACGTTGAATGATGTTAAAACCCAGGAATCGCGTTTTTGCGCTCTGAAAGTGTCGAAAACAGGATTTCTCGCAATATCATTGAAACTGCACGCTGAATGATGTTAAATCCCGGGAATCGCGTTTTTGCGTTGTGAAAGTGTAGAAAACGGCGTTTCTGATGCACTTCTGGAAAATGAATGCTGTGTGTTGTTCAAAGCTGGGAACAGAGTTTTTGGGCTCTGAGTGACTCCAAAAACCTTTCCAGGCATTCTCCTTTAAATTGAATGCTGAGCGATGTTGAAAACGTGGGAATCGTGTTTTTGCGCTCTGAAAGTGTTGAAAACCGTGTTTCTGGCAATATAGTTGAAACTGCACGTTGAATGATGTTAAAACCCAGGAATCGCGTTTTTGCGCTCTGAAAGTGTCGAAAACAGGATTTCTCGCAATATCATTGAAACTGCACGCTGAATGATGTTAAATCCCGGGAATCGCGTTTTTGCGTTGTGAAAGTGTAGAAAACGGCGTTTCTGATGCACTTCTGGAAAATGAATGCTGTGTGTTGTTCAAAGCTGGGAACAGAGTTTTTGGGCTCTGAGTGACTCCAAAAACCTTTCCAGGCATTCTCCTTTAAATTGAATGCTGAGCGATGTTGAAAACGTGGGAATCGTGTTTTTGCGCTCTGAAAGTGTTGAAAACCGTGTTTCTGGCAATATAGTTGAAACTGCACGTTGAATGATGTTAAAACCCAGGAATCGCGTTTTTGCGTTGTGAAAGTGTAGAAAACAGGCGTTTCTGATGCACTTCTGGAAAATGAATGTTGTGTGTTGTTCAAAGCTGGGAACAGAGTTTTTGGGCTTGGAGAGTGTGAAAATTGTGTTTCTGACAGTCTACTGAAATCTGAATGCTGAGTGTTGTTCAAAGCTGAGAAAAGGGTTTTTGGGCTCTGAGTGACTCCAAAAACCTTTCCAGGCATTCTCCTTTAAATTGAATGCTGAGCGATGTTGAAAACGTGGGAATCGTGTTTTTGCGCACTGAAAGTGTTGAAAACCGTGTTTCTGGCAATATAGTTGAAACTGCACGTTGAATGATGTTAAAACTCCAGGAATCGCGTTTTTGCGCTCTGAAAGTGTCGAAAACAGGATTTCTCGCAATATCATTGAAACTGCACGCTGAATGATGTTAAATCCCGGGAATCGCGTTTTTGCGTTGTGAAAGTGTAGAAAACGGCGTTTCTGATGCACTTCTGGAAAATGAATGCTGTGTGTTGTTCAAAGCTGGGAACAGAGTTTTTGGGCTTGGAGAGTGTGAAAATTGTGTTTCTGACAGTCTACTGAAATCTGAATGCTGAGTGTTGTTCAAAGCTGAGAACAGAGTTTTTGGGCTCTGAGTGACTCCAAAAACCTTTCCAGGCATTCTCCTTTAAATTGAATGCTGAGCGATGTTGAAAACGTGGGAATCGTGTTTTTGCGCTCTGAAAGTGTTGAAAACCGTGTTTCTGGCAATATTGTTGAAACTGCACGCTGAATGATGTTAAAACCCAGGAATCGCGTTTTTGCGCTCTGAAAGTGTCGAAAACAGCTTTTCTGATGCACTTCTGGAAAATGAGTGCTGTGTGTTGTTCAAAGCTGGGAACAGAGTTTTTGGGCTTGGAGAGGGTGAAAATTGTGTTTCTGGCAGTCTACTGAAATCTGAATGCTGAGTATTGTTCAAAGCTGAGAACAGAGTTTTTGGGCTCTGAGTGACTCCAAAAACCTTTCCAGGCATTCTCCTTTAAATTGAATGCTGAGCGATGTTGAAAACGTGGGAATCGTGTTTTTGCGCTCTGAAAGTGTTGAAAACCGTGTTTCTGGCAATATAGTTGAAACTGCACGTTGAATGATGTTAAAACCCAGGAATCGCGTTTTTGCGCTCTGAAAGTGTCGAAAACAGGATTTCTCGCAATATCATTGAAACTGCACGCTGAATGATGTTAAATCCCGGGAATCGCGTTTTTGCGTTGTGAAAGTGTAGAAAACGGCGTTTCTGATGCACTTCTGGAAAATGAATGCTGTGTGTTGTTCAAAGCTGGGAACAGAGTTTTTGGGCTCTGAGTGACTCCAAAAACCTTTCCAGGCATTCTCCTTTAAATTGAATGCTGAGCGATGTTGAAAACGTGGGAATCGTGTTTTTGCGCTCTGAAAGTGTTGAAAACCGTGTTTCTGGCAATATAGTTGAAACTGCACGCTGAATGATGTTAAAACCCAGGAATCGCGTTTTTGCGTTGTGAAAGTGTAGAAAACGGCGTTTCTGATGCACTTCTGGAAAATGAATGTTGTGTGTTGTTCAAAGCTGGGAACAGAGTTTTTGGGCTTGGAGAGTGTGAAAATTGTGTTTCTGACAGTCTACTGAAATCTGAATGCTGAGTGTTGTTCAAAGCTGAGAAAAGGGTTTTTGGGCTCTGAGTGACTCCAAAAACCTTTCCAGGCATTCTCCTTTAAATTGAATGCTGAGCGATGTTGAAAACGTGGGAATCGTGTTTTTGCGCACTGAAAGTGTTGAAAACCGTGTTTCTGGCAATATAGTTGAAACTGCACGTTGAATGATGTTAAAACCCAGGAATCGCGTTTTTGCGCTCTGAAAGTGTCGAAAACAGGATTTCTCGCAATATCATTGAAACTGCACGCTGAATGATGTTAAATCCCGGGAATCGCGTTTTTGCGTTGTGAAAGTGTAGAAAACGGCGTTTCTGATGCACTTCTGGAAAATGAATGCTGTGTGTTGTTCAAAGCTGGGAACAGAGTTTTTGGGCTTGGAGAGTGTGAAAATTGTGTTTCTGACAGTCTACTGAAATCTGAATGCTGAGTGTTGTTCAAAGCTGAGAACAGAGTTTTTGGGCTCTGAGTGACTCCAAAAACCTTTCCAGGCATTCTCCTTTAAATTGAATGCTGAGCGATGTTGAAAACGTGGGAATCGTGTTTTTGCGCTCTGAAAGTGTTGAAAACCGTGTTTCTGGCAATATAGTTGAAACTGCACGCTGAATGATGTTAAAACCCAGGAATCGCGTTTTTGCGCTCTGAAAGTGTCGAAAACAGCTTTTCTGATGCACTTCTGGAAAATGAGTGCTGTGTGTTGTTCAAAGCTGGGAACAGAGTTTTTGGGCTTGGAGAGGGTGAAAATTGTGTTTCTGGCAGTCTACTGAAATCTGAATGCTGAGTATTGTTCAAAGCTGAGAACAGAGTTTTTGGGCTCTGAGTGACTCCAAAAACCTTTCCAGGCATTCTCCTTTAAATTGAATGCTGAGCGATGTTGAAAACGTGGGAATCGTGTTTTTGCGCTCTGAAAGTGTTGAAAACCGTGTTTCTGGCAATATAGTTGAAACTGCACGTTGAATGATGTTAAAACCCAGGAATCGCGTTTTTGCGCTCTGAAAGTGTCGAAAACAGGATTTCTCGCAATATCATTGAAACTGCACGCTGAATGATGTTAAATCCCGGGAATCGCGTTTTTGCGTTGTGAAAGTGTAGAAAACGGCGTTTCTGATGCACTTCTGGAAAATGAATGCTGTGTGTTGTTCAAAGCTGGGAACAGAGTTTTTGGGCTTGGAGAGTGTGAAAATTGTGTTTCTGACAGTCTACTGAAATCTGAATGCTGAGTGTTGTTCAAAGCTGAGAACAGAGTTTTTGGGCTCTGAGTGACTCCAAAAACCTTTCCAGGCATTCTCCTTTAAATTGAATGCTGAGCGATGTTGAAAACGTGGGAATCGTGTTTTTGCGCTCTGAAAGTGTTGAAAACCGTGTTTCTGGCAATATAGTTGAAACTGCACGCTGAATGATGTTAAAACCCAGGAATCGCGTTTTTGCGCTCTGAAAGTGTCGAAAACAGCTTTTCTGATGCACTTCTGGAAAATGAGTGCTGTGTGTTGTTCAAAGCTGGGAACAGAGTTTTTGGGCTTGGAGAGGGTGAAAATTGTGTTTCTGACAGTCTACTGAAATCTGAATGCTGAGTATTGTTCAAAGCTGAGAACAGAGTTTTTGGGCTCTGAGTGACTCCAAAAACCTTTCCAGGCATTCTCCTTTAAATTGAATGCTGAGCGATGTTGAAAACGTGGGAATCGTGTTTTTGCGCTCTGAAAGTGTTGAAAACCGTGTTTCTGGCAATATAGTTGAAACTGCACGCTTGAATGATGTTAAAACCCAGGAATCGCGTTTTTGCGCTCTGAAAGTGTCGAAAACAGCTTTTCTGATGCACTTCTGGAAAATGAGTGCTGTGTGTTGTTCAAAGCTGGGAACAGAGTTTTTGGGCTTGGAGAGGGTGAAAATTGTGTTTCTGGCAGTCTACTGAAATCTGAATGCTGAGTATTGTTCAAAGCTGAGAACAGAGTTTTTGGGCTCTGAGTGACTCCAAAAACCTTTCCAGGCATTCTCCTTTAAATTGAATGCTGAGCGATGTTGAAAACGTGGGAATCGTGTTTTTGCGCTCTGAAAGTGTTGAAAACCGTGTTTCTGGCAATATAGTTGAAACTGCACGTTGAATGATGTTAAAACCCAGGAATCGCGTTTTTGCGCTCTGAAAGTGTCGAAAACAGGGATTTCTCGCAATATCATTGAAACTGCACGCTGAATGATGTTAAAACCCGGGAATCGCGTTTTTGCGTTGTGAAAGTGTAGAAAACGGCGTTTCTGATGCACTTCTGGAAAATGAATGCTGTGTGTTGTTCAAAGCTGGGAACAGAGTTTTTGGGCTTGGAGAGTGTGAAAATTGTGTTTCTGACAGTCTACTGAAATCTGAATGCTGAGTGTTGTTCAAAGCTGAGAACAGAGTTTTTGGGCTCTGAGTGACTCCAAAAACCTTTCCAGGCATTCTCCTTTAAATTGAATGCTGAGCGATGTTGAAAACGTGGGAATCGTGTTTTTGCGCTCTGAAAGTGTTGAAAACCGTGTTTCTGGCAATATAGTTGAAACTGCACGCTGAATGATGTTAAAACCCAGGAATCGCGTTTTTGCGCTCTGAAAGTGTCGAAAACAGCTTTTCTGATGCACTTCTGGAAAATGAGTGCTGTGTGTTGTTCAAAGCTGGGAACAGAGTTTTTGGGCTTGGAGAGGGTGAAAATTGTGTTTCTGGCAGTCTACTGAAATCTGAATGCTGAGTATTGTTCAAAGCTGAGAACAGAGTTTTTGGGCTCTGAGTGACTCCAAAAACCTTTCCAGGCATTCTCCTTTAAATTGAATGCTGAGCGATGTTGAAAACGTGGGAATCGTGTTTTTGCGCTCTGAAAGTGTTGAAAACCGTGTTTCTGGCAATATAGTTGAAACTGCACGTTGAATGATGTTAAAACCCAGGAATCGCGTTTTTGCGCTCTGAAAGTGTCGAAAACAGGATTTCTCGCAATATCATTGAAACTGCACGCTGAATGATGTTAAATCCCGGGAATCGCGTTTTTGCGTTGTGAAAGTGTAGAAAACGGCGTTTCTGATGCACTTCTGGAAAATGAATGCTGTGTGTTGTTCAAAGCTGGGAACAGAGTTTTTGGGCTTGGAGAGTGTGAAAATTGTGTTTCTGACAGTCTACTGAAATCTGAATGCTGAGTGTTGTTCAAAGCTGAGAACAGAGTTTTTGGGCTCTGAGTGACTCCAAAAACCTTTCCAGGCATTCTCCTTTAAATTGAATGCTGAGCGATGTTGAAAACGTGGGAATCGTGTTTTTGCGCTCTGAAAGTGTTGAAAACCGTGTTTCTGGCAATATAGTTGAAACTGCACGCTGAATGATGTTAAAACCCAGTAATCGCGTTTTTGCGCTCTGAAAGTGTCGAAAACAGCTTTTCTGTTGCACTTCTGGAAAATGAGTGCTGTGTGTTGTTCAAAGCTGGGAACAGAGTTTTTGGGCTTGGAGAGGGTGAAAATTGTGTTTCTGGCAGTCTACTGAAATCTGAATGCTGAGTATTGTTCAAAGCTGAGAACAGAGTTTTTGGGCTCTGAGTGACTCCAAAAACCTTTCCAGGCATTCTCCTTTAAATTGAATGCTGAGCGATGTTGAAAACGTGGGAATCGTGTTTTTGCGCTCTGAAAGTGTTGAAAACCGTGTTTCTGGCAATATAGTTGAAACTGCACGTTGAATGATGTTAAAACCCAGGAATCGCGTTTTTGCGCTCTGAAAGTGTCGAAAACAGGATTTCTCGCAATATCATTGAAACTGCACGCTGAATGATGTTAAATCCCGGGAATCGCGTTTTTGCGTTGTGAAAGTGTAGAAAACGGCGTTTCTGATGCACTTCTGGAAAATGAATGCTGTGTGTTGTTCAAAGCTGGGAACAGAGTTTTTGGGCTCTGAGTGACTCCAAAAACCTTTCCAGGCATTCTCCTTTAAATTGAATGCTGAGCGATGTTGAAAACGTGGGAATCGTGTTTTTGCGCTCTGAAAGTGTTGAAAACCGTGTTTCTGGCAATATAGTTGAAACTGCACGCTGAATGATGTTAAAACCCAGGAATCGCGTTTTTGCGCTCTGAAAGTGTCGAAAACAGCTTTTCTGATGCACTTCTGGAAAATGAGTGCTGTGTGTTGTTCAAAGCTGGGAACAGAGTTTTTGGGCTTGGAGAGGGTGAAAATTGTGTTTCTGACAGTCTACTGAAATCTGAATGCTGAGTATTGTTCAAAGCTGAGAACAGAGTTTTTGGGCTCTGAGTGACTCCAAAAACCTTTCCAGGCATTCTCCTTTAAATTGAATGCTGAGCGATGTTGAAAACGTGGGAATCGTGTTTTTGCGCTCTGAAAGTGTTGAAAACCGTGTTTCTGGCAATATAGTTGAAACTGCACGTTGAATGATGTTAAAACCCAGGAATCGCGTTTTTGCGCTCTGAAAGTGTCGAAAACAGGATTTCTCGCAATATCATTGAAACTGCACGCTGAATGATGTTAAATCCCGGGAATCGCGTTTTTGCGTTGTGAAAGTGTAGAAAACGGCGTTTCTGATGCACTTCTGGAAAATGAATGCTGTGTGTTGTTCAAAGCTGGGAACAGAGTTTTTGGGCTTGGAGAGTGTGAAAATTGTGTTTCTGACAGTCTACTGAAATCTGAATGCTGAGTGTTGTTCAAAGCTGAGAACAGAGTTTTTGGGCTCTGAGTGACTCCAAAAACCTTTCCAGGCATTCTCCTTTAAATTGAATGCTGAGCGATGTTGAAAACGTGGGAATCGTGTTTTTGCGCTCTGAAAGTGTTGAAAACCGTGTTTCTGGCAATATAGTTGAAACTGCACGCTGAATGATGTTAAAACCCAGGAATCGCGTTTTTGCGCTCTGAAAGTGTCGAAAACAGCTTTTCTGATGCACTTCTGGAAAATGAGTGCTGTGTGTTGTTCAAAGCTGGGAACAGAGTTTTTGGGCTTGGAGAGGGTGAAAATTGTGTTTCTGGCAGTCTACTGAAATCTGAATGCTGAGTATTGTTCAAAGCTGAGAACAGAGTTTTTGGGCTCTGAGTGACTCCAAAAACCTTTCCAGGCATTCTCCTTTAAATTGAATGCTGAGCGATGTTGAAAACGTGGGAATCGTGTTTTTGCGCTCTGAAAGTGTTGAAAACCGTGTTTCTGGCAATATAGTTGAAACTGCACGCTGAATGATGTTAAAACCCAGGGAATCGCGTTTTTGCGCTCTGAAAGTGTCGAAAACAGCTTTTCTGATGCACTTCTGGAAAATGAGTGCAGTGTGTTGTTCAAAGCTGGGAACAGAGTTTTTGGGCTTGGAGAGGGTGAAAATTGTGTTTCTGACATTCTACTGAAATCTGAATGCTGAGTATTGTTCAAAGCTGAGAACAGAGTTTTTGGGCTCTGAGTGACTCCAAAAACCTTTTTCAGGCATTCTCCTTTAAATTGAATGCTGAGCGATGTTGAAAACGTGGGAATCGTGTTTTTGCGCTCTGAAAGTGTTGAAAACCGTGTTTCTGGCAATATAGTTGAAACTGCACGCTGAATGATGTTAAAACCCAGGAATCGCGTTTTTGCGCTCTGAAAGTGTCGAAAACAGCTTTTCTGATGCACTTCTGGAAAATGAGTGCTGTGTGTTGTTCAAAGCTGGGAACAGAGTTTTTGGGCTTGGAGAGGGTGAAAATTGTGTTTCTGACAGTCTACTGAAATCTGAATGCTGAGTATTGTTCAAAGCTGAGAACAGAGTTTTTGGGCTCTGAGTGACTCCAAAAACCTTTCCAGGCATTCTCCTTTAAATTGAATGCTGAGCGATGTTGAAAACGTGGGAATCGTGTTTTTGCGCTCTGAAAGTGTTGAAAACCGTGTTTCTGGCAATATAGTTGAAACTGCACGTTGAATGATGTTAAAACCCAGGAATCGCGTTTTTGCGCTCTGAAAGTGTCGAAAACAGGATTTCTCGCAATATCATTGAAACTGCACGCTGAATGATGTTAAATCCCGGGAATCGCGTTTTTGCGTTGTGAAAGTGTAGAAAACGGCGTTTCTGATGCACTTCTGGAAAATGAATGCTGTGTGTTGTTCAAAGCTGGGAACAGAGTTTTTGGGCTTGGAGAGTGTGAAAATTGTGTTTCTGACAGTCTACTGAAATCTGAATGCTGAGTGTTGTTCAAAGCTGAGAACAGAGTTTTTGGGCTCTGAGTGACTCCAAAAACCTTTCCAGGCATTCTCCTTTAAATTGAATGCTGAGCGATGTTGAAAACGTGGGAATCGTGTTTTTGCGCTCTGAAAGTGTTGAAAACCGTGTTTCTGGCAATATAGTTGAAACTGCACGCTGAATGATGTTAAAACCCAGGAATCGCGTTTTTGCGCTCTGAAAGTGTCGAAAACAGCTTTTCTGATGCACTTCTGGAAAATGAGTGCTGTGTGTTGTTCAAAGCTGGGAACAGAGTTTTTGGGCTTGGAGAGGGTGAAAATTGTGTTTCTGGCAGTCTACTGAAATCTGAATGCTGAGTATTGTTCAAAGCTGAGAACAGAGTTTTTGGGCTCTGAGTGACTCCAAAAACCTTTCCAGGCATTCTCCTTTAAATTGAATGCTGAGCGATGTTGAAAACGTGGGAATCGTGTTTTTGCGCTCTGAAAGTGTTGAAAACCGTGTTTCTGGCAATATAGTTGAAACTGCACGTTGAATGATGTTAAAACCCAGGAATCGCGTTTTTGCGCTCTGAAAGTGTCGAAAACAGGATTTCTCGCAATATCATTGAAACTGCACGCTGAATGATGTTAAATCCCGGGAATCGCGTTTTTGCGTTGTGAAAGTGTAGAAAACGGCGTTTCTGATGCACTTCTGGAAAATGAATGCTGTGTGTTGTTCAAAGCTGGGAACAGAGTTTTTGGGCTTGGAGAGTGTGAAAATTGTGTTTCTGACAGTCTACTGAAATCTGAATGCTGAGTGTTGTTCAAAGCTGAGAACAGAGTTTTTGGGCTCTGAGTGACTCCAAAAACCTTTCCAGGCATTCTCCTTTAAATTGAATGCTGAGCGATGTTGAAAACGTGGGAATCGTGTTTTTGCGCTCTGAAAGTGTTGAAAACCGTGTTTCTGGCAATATAGTTGAAACTGCACGCTGAATGATGTTAAAACCCGGGAATCGCGTTTTTGCGCTCTGAAAGTGTCGAAAACAGCTTTTCTGATGCACTTCTGGAAAATGAGTGCAGTGTGTTGTTCAAAGCTGGGAACAGAGTTTTTTGGGCTTGGAGAGGGTGAAAATTGTGTTTCTGGCAGTCTACTGAAATCTGAATGCTGAGTATTGTTCAAAGCTGAGAACAGAGTTTTTGGGCTCTGAGTGACTCCAAAAACCTTTTCCAGGCATTCTCCTTTAAATTGAATGCTGAGCGATGTTGAAAACGTGGGAATCGTGTTTTTGCGCTCTGAAAGTGTTGAAAACCGTGTTTCTGGCAATATAGTTGAAACTGCACGCTGAATGATGTTAAAACCCAGGAATCGCGTTTTTGCGCTCTGAAAGTGTCGAAAACAGCTTTTCTGATGCACTTCTGGAAAATGAGTGCTGTGTGTTGTTCAAAGCTGGGAACAGAGTTTTTGGGCTTGGAGAGGGTGAAAATTGTGTTTCTGGCAGTCTACTGAAATCTGAATGCTGAGTATTGTTCAAAGCTGAGAACAGAGTTTTTGGGCTCTGAGTGACTCCAAAAACCTTTCCAGGCATTCTCCTTTAAATTGAATGCTGAGCGATGTTGAAAACGTGGGAATCGTGTTTTTGCGCTCTGAAAGTGTTGAAAACCGTGTTTCTGGCAATATAGTTGAAACTGCACGTTGAATGATGTTAAAACCCAGGAATCGCGTTTTTGCGCTCTGAAAGTGTCGAAAACAGGATTTCTCGCAATATCATTGAAACTGCACGCTGAATGATGTTAAATCCCGGGAATCGCGTTTTTGCGTTGTGAAAGTGTAGAAAACGGCGTTTCTGATGCACTTCTGGAAAATGAATGCTGTGTGTTGTTCAAAGCTGGGAACAGAGTTTTTGGGCTCTGAGTGACTCCAAAAACCTTTCCAGGCATTCTCCTTTAAATTGAATGCTGAGCGATGTTGAAAACGTGGGAATCGTGTTTTTGCGCTCTGAAAGTGTTGAAAACCGTGTTTCTGGCAATATAGTTGAAACTGCACGTTGAATGATGTTAAAACCCAGGAATCGCGTTTTTGCGCTCTGAAAGTGTCGAAAACAGGATTTCTCGCAATATCATTGAAACTGCACGCTGAATGATGTTAAATCCCGGGAATCGCGTTTTTGCGTTGTGAAAGTGTAGAAAACGGCGTTTCTGATGCACTTCTGGAAAATGAATGCTGTGTGTTGTTCAAAGCTGGGAACAGAGTTTTTGGGCTCTGAGTGACTCCAAAAACCTTTCCAGGCATTCTCCTTTAAATTGAATGCTGAGCGATGTTGAAAACGTGGGAATCGTGTTTTTGCGCTCTGAAAGTGTTGAAAACCGTGTTTCTGGCAATATAGTTGAAACTGCACGCTGAATGATGTTAAAACCCAGGAATCGCGTTTTTGCGTTGTGAAAGTGTAGAAAACGGCGTTTCTGATGCACTTCTGGAAAATGAATGTTGTGTGTTGTTCAAAGCTGGGAACAGAGTTTTTGGGCTTGGAGAGTGTGAAAATTGTGTTTCTGACAGTCTACTGAAATCTGAATGCTGAGTGTTGTTCAAAGCTGAGAAAAGGGTTTTTGGGCTCTGAGTGACTCCAAAAACCTTTCCAGGCATTCTCCTTTAAATTGAATGCTGAGCGATGTTGAAAACGTGGGAATCGTGTTTTTGCGCACTGAAAGTGTTGAAAACCGTGTTTCTGGCAATATAGTTGAAACTGCACGTTGAATGATGTTAAAACCCAGGAATCGCGTTTTTGCGCTCTGAAAGTGTCGAAAACAGGATTTCTCGCAATATCATTGAAACTGCACGCTGAATGATGTTAAATCCCGGGAATCGCGTTTTTGCGTTGTGAAAGTGTAGAAAACGGCGTTTCTGATGCACTTCTGGAAAATGAATGCTGTGTGTTGTTCAAAGCTGGGAACAGAGTTTTTGGGCTTGGAGAGTGTGAAAATTGTGTTTCTGACAGTCTACTGAAATCTGAATGCTGAGTGTTGTTCAAAGCTGAGAACAGAGTTTTTGGGCTCTGAGTGACTCCAAAAACCTTTCCAGGCATTCTCCTTTAAATTGAATGCTGAGCGATGTTGAAAACGTGGGAATCGTGTTTTTGCGCTCTGAAAGTGTTGAAAACCGTGTTTCTGGCAATATAGTTGAAACTGCACGCTGAATGATGTTAAAACCCAGGAATCGCGTTTTTGCGCTCTGAAAGTGTCGAAAACAGCTTTTCTGATGCACTTCTGGAAAATGAGTGCTGTGTGTTGTTCAAAGCTGGGAACAGAGTTTTTGGGCTTGGAGAGGGTGAAAATTGTGTTTCTGGCAGTCTACTGAAATCTGAATGCTGAGTATTGTTCAAAGCTGAGAACAGAGTTTTTGGGCTCTGAGTGACTCCAAAAACCTTTCCAGGCATTCTCCTTTAAATTGAATGCTGAGCGATGTTGAAAACGTGGGAATCGTGTTTTTGCGCTCTGAAAGTGTTGAAAACCGTGTTTCTGGCAATATAGTTGAAACTGCACGTTGAATGATGTTAAAACCCAGGAATCGCGTTTTTGCGCTCTGAAAGTGTCGAAAACAGGATTTCTCGCAATATCATTGAAACTGCACGCTGAATGATGTTAAATCCCGGGAATCGCGTTTTTGCGTTGTGAAAGTGTAGAAAACGGCGTTTCTGATGCACTTCTGGAAAATGAATGCTGTGTGTTGTTCAAAGCTGGGAACAGAGTTTTTGGGCTTGGAGAGTGTGAAAATTGTGTTTCTGACAGTCTACTGAAATCTGAATGCTGAGTGTTGTTCAAAGCTGAGAACAGAGTTTTTGGGCTCTGAGTGACTCCAAAAACCTTTCCAGGCATTCTCCTTTAAATTGAATGCTGAGCGATGTTGAAAACGTGGGAATCGTGTTTTTGCGCTCTGAAAGTGTTGAAAACCGTGTTTCTGGCAATATAGTTGAAACTGCACGCTGAATGATGTTAAAACCCAGGAATCGCGTTTTTGCGCTCTGAAAGTGTCGAAAACAGCTTTTCTGATGCACTTCTGGAAAATGAGTGCTGTGTGTTGTTCAAAGCTGGGAACAGAGTTTTTGGGCTTGGAGAGGGTGAAAATTGTGTTTCTGGCAGTCTACTGAAATCTGAATGCTGAGTATTGTTCAAAGCTGAGAACAGAGTTTTTGGGCTCTGAGTGACTCCAAAAACCTTTCCAGGCATTCTCCTTTAAATTGAATGCTGAGCGATGTTGAAAACGTGGGAATCGTGTTTTTGCGCTCTGAAAGTGTTGAAAACCGTGTTTCTGGCAATATAGTTGAAACTGCACGTTGAATGATGTTAAAACCCAGGAATCGCGTTTTTGCGCTCTGAAAGTGTCGAAAACAGGATTTCTCGCAATATCATTGAAACTGCACGCTGAATGATGTTAAATCCCGGGAATCGCGTTTTTGCGTTGTGAAAGTGTAGAAAACGGCGTTTCTGATGCACTTCTGGAAAATGAATGCTGTGTGTTGTTCAAAGCTGGGAACAGAGTTTTTGGGCTTGGAGAGTGTGAAAATTGTGTTTCTGACAGTCTACTGAAATCTGAATGCTGAGTGTTGTTCAAAGCTGAGAACAGAGTTTTTGGGCTCTGAGTGACTCCAAAAACCTTTCCAGGCATTCTCCTTTAAATTGAATGCTGAGCGATGTTGAAAACGTGGGAATCGTGTTTTTGCGCTCTGAAAGTGTTGAAAACCGTGTTTCTGGCAATATAGTTGAAACTGCACGCTGAATGATGTTAAAACCCAGGAATCGCGTTTTTGCGCTCTGAAAGTGTCGAAAACAGCTTTTCTGATGCACTTCTGGAAAATGAGTGCTGTGTGTTGTTCAAAGCTGGGAACAGAGTTTTTGGGCTTGGAGAGGGTGAAAATTGTGTTTCTGGCAGTCTACTGAAATCTGAATGCTGAGTATTGTTCAAAGCTGAGAACAGAGTTTTTGGGCTCTGAGTGACTCCAAAAACCTTTCCAGGCATTCTCCTTTAAATTGAATGCTGAGCGATGTTGAAAACGTGGGAATCGTGTTTTTGCGCTCTGAAAGTGTTGAAAACCGTGTTTCTGGCAATATAGTTGAAACTGCACGTTGAATGATGTTAAAACCCAGGAATCGCGTTTTTGCGCTCTGAAAGTGTCGAAAACAGCTTTTCTGATGCACTTCTGGAAAATGAGTGCTGTGTGTTGTTCAAAGCTGGGAACAGAGTTTTTGGGCTTGGAGAGGGTGAAAATTGTGTTTCTGGCAGTCTACTGAAATCTGAATGCTGAGTATTGTTCAAAGCTGAGAACAGAGTTTTTGGGCTCTGAGTGACTCCAAAAACCTTTCCAGGCATTCTCCTTTAAATTGAATGCTGAGCGATGTTGAAAACGTGGGAATCGTGTTTTTGCGCTCTGAAAGTGTTGAAAACCGTGTTTCTGGCAATATAGTTGAAACTGCACGTTGAATGATGTTAAAACCCAGGAATCGCGTTTTTGCGCTCTGAAAGTGTCGAAAACAGGGTTTCTCGCAATATCATTGAAACTGCACGCTGAATGATGTTAAAACCCGGGAATCGCGTTTTTGCGTTTTGAAAGTTTCGAAAACTGCGTTTCTGATGCACTTCTGGAAAATGAATGCTGTGTGTTGTTCAAAGCTGGGAACAGAGTTTTTGGGCTTGGAGAGTGTGAAAATTGTGTTTCTGACAGTCTACTGAAATCTGAATGCTGAGTATTGTTCAAAGCTGAGAACAGAGTTTTTGGGCTCTGAGTGACTCCAAAAACCTTTTCAGGCATTCTCCTTTAAATTGAATGCTGAGCGATGTTGAAAACGTGGGAATCGTGTTTTTGCGCTCTGAAAGTGTTGAAAACAGCTTTTCTGATGCACTTCTGGAAAATGAGTGCTGTGTGTTGTTCAAAGCTGGGAACAGAGTTTTTGGGCTTGGAGAGGGTGAAAATTGTGTTTCTGGCAGTCTACTGAAATCTGAATGCTGAGTATTGTTCAAAGCTGAGAACAGAGTTTTTGGGCTCTGAGTGACTCCAAAAACCTTTCCAGGCATTCTCCTTTAAATTGAATGCTGAGCGATGTTGAAAACGTGGGAATCGTGTTTTTGCGCTCTGAAAGTGTTGAAAACCGTGTTTCTGGCAATATAGTTGAAACTGCACGTTGAATGATGTTAAAACCCAGGAATCGCGTTTTTGCGCTCTGAAAGTGTCGAAAACAGGATTTCTCGCAATATCATTGAAACTGCACGCTGAATGATGTTAAATCCCGGGAATCGCGTTTTTGCGTTGTGAAAGTGTAGAAAACGGCGTTTCTGATGCACTTCTGGAAAATGAATGCTGTGTGTTGTTCAAAGCTGGGAACAGAGTTTTTGGGCTCTGAGTGACTCCAAAAACCTTTCCAGGCATTCTCCTTTAAATTGAATGCTGAGCGATGTTGAAAACGTGGGAATCGTGTTTTTGCGCTCTGAAAGTGTTGAAAACCGTGTTTCTGGCAATATAGTTGAAACTGCACGTTGAATGATGTTAAAACCCAGGAATCGCGTTTTTGCGCTCTGAAAGTGTCGAAAACAGGATTTCTCGCAATATCATTGAAACTGCACGCTGAATGATGTTAAATCCCGGGAATCGCGTTTTTGCGTTGTGAAAGTGTAGAAAACGGCGTTTCTGATGCACTTCTGGAAAATGAATGCTGTGTATTGTTCAAAGCTGAGAACAGAGTTTTTGGGCTCTGAGTGACTCCAAAAACCTTTCCAGGCATTCTCCTTTAAATTGAATGCTGAGCGATGTTGAAAACGTGGGAATCGTGTTTTTGCGCTCTGAAAGTGTTGAAAACCGTGTTTCTGGCAATATAGTTGAAACTGCACGCTGAATGATGTTAAAACCCAGGAATCGCGTTTTTGCGTTGTGAAAGTGTAGAAAATGGCGTTTCTGATGCACTTCTGGAAAATGAATGTTGTGTGTTGTTCAAAGCTGGGAACAGAGTTTTTGGGCTTGGAGAGTGTGAAAATTGTGTTTCTGACAGTCTACTGAAATCTGAATGCTGAGTGTTGTTCAAAGCTGAGAAAAGGGTTTTTGGGCTCTGAGTGACTCCAAAAACCTTTCCAGGCATTCTCCTTTAAATTGAATGCTGAGCGATGTTGAAAACGTGGGAATCGTGTTTTTGCGCACTGAAAGTGTTGAAAACCGTGTTTCTGGCAATATAGTTGAAACTGCACGTTGAATGATGTTAAAATCCAGGAATCGCGTTTTTGCGCTCTGAAAGTGTCGAAAACAGGATTTCTCGCAATATCATTGAAACTGCACGCTGAATGATGTTAAATCCCGGGAATCGCGTTTTTGCGTTGTGAAAGTGTAGAAAACGGCGTTTCTGATGCACTTCTGGAAAATGAATGCTGTGTGTTGTTCAAAGCTGGGAACAGAGTTTTTGGGCTTGGAGAGTGTGAAAATTGTGTTTCTGACAGTCTACTGAAATCTGAATGCTGAGTGTTGTTCAAAGCTGAGAACAGAGTTTTTGGGCTCTGAGTGACTCCAAAAACCTTTCCAGGCATTCTCCTTTAAATTGAATGCTGAGCGATGTTGAAAACGTGGGAATCGTGTTTTTGCGCTCTGAAAGTGTTGAAAACCGTGTTTCTGGCAATATAGTTGAAACTGCACGCTGAATGATGTTAAAACCCAGGAATCGCGTTTTTGCGCTCTGAAAGTGTCGAAAACAGCTTTTCTGATGCACTTCTGGAAAATGAGTGCTGTGTGTTGTTCAAAGCTGGGAACAGAGTTTTTGGGCTTGGAGAGGGTGAAAATTGTGTTTCTGGCAGTCTACTGAAATCTGAATGCTGAGTATTGTTCAAAGCTGAGAACAGAGTTTTTGGGCTCTGAGTGACTCCAAAAACCTTTCCAGGCATTCTCCTTTAAATTGAATGCTGAGCGATGTTGAAAACGTGGGAATCGTGTTTTTGCGCTCTGAAAGTGTTCAAAACCGTGTTTCTGGCAATATAGTTGAAACTGCACGTTGAATGATGTTAAAACCCAGGAATCGCGTTTTTGCGCTCTGAAAGTGTCGAAAACAGGATTTCTCGCAATATCATTGAAACTGCACGCTGAATGATGTTAAATCCCGGGAATCGCGTTTTTGCGTTGTGAAAGTGTAGAAAACGGCGTTTCTGATGCACTTCTGGAAAATGAATGCTGTGTGTTGTTCAAAGCTGGGAACAGAGTTTTTGGGCTCTGAGTGACTCCAAAAACCTTTCCAGGCATTCTCCTTTAAATTGAATGCTGAGCGATGTTGAAAACGTGGGAATCGTGTTTTTGCGCTCTGAAAGTGTTGAAAACCGTGTTTCTGGCAATATAGTTGAAACTGCACGCTGAATGATGTTAAAACCCAGGAATCGCGTTTTTGCGTTGTGAAAGTGTAGAAAACGGCGTTTCTGATGCACTTCTGGAAAATGAATGTTGTGTGTTGTTCAAAGCTGGGAACAGAGTTTTTGGGCTTGGAGAGTGTGAAAATTGTGTTTCTGACAGTCTACTGAAATCTGAATGCTGAGTGTTGTTCAAAGCTGAGAAAAGGGTTTTTGGGCTCTGAGTGACTCCAAAAACCTTTCCAGGCATTCTCCTTTAAATTGAATGCTGAGCGATGTTGAAAACGTGGGAATCGTGTTTTTGCGCACTGAAAGTGTTGAAAACCGTGTTTCTGGCAATATAGTTGAAACTGCACGTTGAATGATGTTAAAACCCAGGAATCGCGTTTTTGCGCTCTGAAAGTGTCGAAAACAGGATTTCTCGCAATATCATTGAAACTGCACGCTGAATGATGTTAAATCCCGGGAATCGCGTTTTTGCGTTGTGAAAGTGTAGAAAACGGCGTTTCTGATGCACTTCTGGAAAATGAATGCTGTGTGTTGTTCAAAGCTGGGAACAGAGTTTTTGGGCTTGGAGAGTGTGAAAATTGTGTTTCTGACAGTCTACTGAAATCTGAATGCTGAGTGTTGTTCAAAGCTGAGAACAGAGTTTTTGGGCTCTGAGTGACTCCAAAAACCTTTCCAGGCATTCTCCTTTAAATTGAATGCTGAGCGATGTTGAAAACGTGGGAATCGTGTTTTTGCGCTCTGAAAGTGTTGAAAACCGTGTTTCTGGCAATATAGTTGAAACTGCACGCTGAATGATGTTAAAACCCAGGAATCGCGTTTTTGCGCTCTGAAAGTGTCGAAAACAGCTTTTCTGATGCACTTCTGGAAAATGAGTGCTGTGTGTTGTTCAAAGCTGGGAACAGAGTTTTTGGGCTTGGAGAGGGTGAAAATTGTGTTTCTGGCAGTCTACTGAAATCTGAATGCTGAGTATTGTTCAAAGCTGAGAACAGAGTTTTTGGGCTCTGAGTGACTCCAAAAACCTTTCCAGGCATTCTCCTTTAAATTGAATGCTGAGCGATGTTGAAAACGTGGGAATCGTGTTTTTGCGCTCTGAAAGTGTTGAAAACCGTGTTTCTGGCAATATAGTTGAAACTGCACGTTGAATGATGTTAAAACCCAGGAATCGCGTTTTTGCGCTCTGAAAGTGTCGAAAACAGGATTTCTCGCAATATCATTGAAACTGCACGCTGAATGATGTTAAATCCCGGGAATCGCGTTTTTGCGTTGTGAAAGTGTAGAAAACGGCGTTTCTGATGCACTTCTGGAAAATGAATGCTGTGTGTTGTTCAAAGCTGGGAACAGAGTTTTTGGGCTTGGAGAGTGTGAAAATTGTGTTTCTGACAGTCTACTGAAATCTGAATGCTGAGTGTTGTTCAAAGCTGAGAACAGAGTTTTTGGGCTCTGAGTGACTCCAAAAACCTTTCCAGGCATTCTCCTTTAAATTGAATGCTGAGCGATGTTGAAAACGTGGGAATCGTGTTTTTGCGCTCTGAAAGTGTTGAAAACCGTGTTTCTGGCAATATAGTTGAAACTGCACGCTGAATGATGTTAAAACCCGGGAATCGCGTTTTTGCGCTCTGAAAGTGCCGAAAACAGCTTTTCTGATGCAGTTCTGGAAAATGAGTGCAGTGTGTTGTTCAAAGCTGGGAACAGAGTTTTTGGGCTTGGAGAGGGTGAAAATTGTGTTTCTGGCAGTCTACTGAAATCTGAATGCTGAGTATTGTTCAAAGCTGAGAACAGAGTTTTTGGGCTCTGAGTGACTCCAAAAACTTTTCCAGGCATTCTCCTTTAAATTGAATGCTGAGCGATGTTGAAAACGTGGGAATCGTGTTTTTGCGCTCTGAAAGTGTTGAAAACCGTGTTTCTGGCAATATAGTTGAAACTGCTCGCTGAATGATGTTAAAACCCAGGAATCGCGTTTTTGCGCTCTGAAAGTGTCGAAAACAGCTTTTCTGATGCACTTCTGGAAAATGAGTGCTGTGTGTTGTTCAAAGCTGGGAACAGAGTTTTTGGGCTTGGAGAGGGTGAAAATTGTGTTTCTGGCAGTCTACTGAAATCTGAATGCTGAGTATTGTTCAAAGCTGAGAACAGAGTTTTTGGGCTCTGAGTGACTCCAAAAACCTTTCCAGGCATTCTCCTTTAAATTGAATGCTGAGCGATGTTGAAAACGTGGGAATCGTGTTTTTGCGCTCTGAAAGTGTTGAAAACCGTGTTTCTGGCAATATAGTTGAAACTGCACGTTGAATGATGTTAAAACCCAGGAATCGCGTTTTTGCGCTCTGAAAGTGTCGAAAACAGGATTTCTCGCAATATCATTGAAACTGCACGCTGAATGAGGTTAAATCCCGGGAATCGCGTTTTTGCGTTGTGAAAGTGTAGAAAACGGCGTTTCTGATGCACTTCTGGAAAATGAATGCTGTGTGTTGTTCAAAGCTGGGAACAGAGTTTTTGGGCTCTGAGTGACTCCAAAAACCTTTCCAGGCATTCTCCTTTAAATTGAATGCTGAGCGATGTTGAAAACGTGGGAATCGTGTTTTTGCGCTCTGAAAGTGTTGAAAACCGTGTTTCTGGCAATATAGTTGAAACTGCACGTTGAATGATGTTAAAACCCAGGAATCGCGTTTTTGCGCTCTGAAAGTGTCGAAAACAGGATTTCTCGCAATATCATTGAAACTGCACGCTGAATGATGTTAAATCCCGGGAATCGCGTTTTTGCGTTGTGAAAGTGTAGAAAACGGCGTTTCTGATGCACTTCTGGAAAATGAATGCTGTGTGTTGTTCAAAGCTGGGAACAGAGTTTTTGGGCTCTGAGTGACTCCAAAAACCTTTCCAGGCATTCTCCTTTAAATTGAATGCTGAGCGATGTTGAAAACGTGGGAATCGTGTTTTTGCGCTCTGAAAGTGTTGAAAACCGTGTTTCTGGCAATATAGTTGAAACTGCACGCTGAATGATGTTAAAACCCAGGAATCGCGTTTTTGCGTTGTGAAAGTGTAGAAAACGGCGTTTCTGATGCACTTCTGGAAAATGAATGTTGTGTGTTGTTCAAAGCTGGGAACAGAGTTTTTGGGCTTGGAGAGTGTGAAAATTGTGTTTCTGACAGTCTACTGAAATCTGAATGCTGAGTGTTGTTCAAAGCTGAGAAAAGGGTTTTTGGGCTCTGAGTGACTCCAAAAACCTTTCCAGGCATTCTCCTTTAAATTGAATGCTGAGCGATGTTGAAAACGTGGGAATCGTGTTTTTGCGCACTGAAAGTGTTGAAAACCGTGTTTCTGGCAATATAGTTGAAACTGCACGTTGAATGATGTTAAAACCCAGGAATCGCGTTTTTGCGCTCTGAAAGTGTCGAAAACAGGATTTCTCGCAATATCATTGAAACTGCACGCTGAATGATGTTAAATCCCGGGAATCGCGTTTTTGCGTTGTGAAAGTGTAGAAAACGGCGTTTCTGATGCACTTCTGGAAAATGAATGCTGTGTGTTGTTCAAAGCTGGGAACAGAGTTTTTGGGCTTGGAGAGTGTGAAAATTGTGTTTCTGACAGTCTACTGAAATCTGAATGCTGAGTGTTGTTCAAAGCTGAGAACAGAGTTTTTGGGCTCTGAGTGACTCCAAAAACCTTTCCAGGCATTCTCCTTTAAATTGAATGCTGAGCGATGTTGAAAACGTGGGAATCGTGTTTTTGCGCTCTGAAAGTGTTGAAAACCGTGTTTCTGGCAATATAGTTGAAACTGCACGCTGAATGATGTTAAAACCCAGGAATCGCGTTTTTGCGCTCTGAAAGTGTCGAAAACAGCTTTTCTGATGCACTTCTGGAAAATGAGTGCTGTGTGTTGTTCAAAGCTGGGAACAGAGTTTTTGGGCTTGGAGAGGGTGAAAATTGTGTTTCTGGCAGTCTACTGAAATCTGAATGCTGAGTATTGTTCAAAGCTGAGAACAGAGTTTTTGGGCTCTGAGTGACTCCAAAAACCTTTCCAGGCATTCTCCTTTAAATTGAATGCTGAGCGATGTTGAAAACGTGGGAATCGTGTTTTTGCGCTACTGAAAGTGTTGAAAACCGTGTTTCTGGCAATATAGTTGAAACTGCACGTTGAATGATGTTAAAACCCAGGAATCGCGTTTTTGCGCTCTGAAAGTGTCGAAAACAGGATTTCTCGCAATATCATTGAAACTGCACGCTGAATGATGTTAAATCCCGGGAATCGCGTTTTTGCGTTGTGAAAGTGTAGAAAACGGCGTTTCTGATGCACTTCTGGAAAATGAATGCTGTGTGTTGTTCAAAGCTGGGAACAGAGTTTTTGGGCTTGGAGAGTGTGAAAATTGTGTTTCTGACAGTCTACTGAAATCTGAATGCTGAGTGTTGTTCAAAGCTGAGAACAGAGTTTTTGGGCTCTGAGTGACTCCAAAAACCTTTCCAGGCATTCTCCTTTAAATTGAATGCTGAGCGATGTTGAAAACGTGGGAATCGTGTTTTTGCGCTCTGAAAGTGTTGAAAACCGTGTTTCTGGCAATATAGTTGAAACTGCACGCTGAATGATGTTAAAACCCAGGAATCGCGTTTTTGCGCTCTGAAAGTGTCGAAAACAGCTTTTCTGATGCACTTCTGGAAAATGAGTGCTGTGTGTTGTTCAAAGCTGGGAACAGAGTTTTTGGGCTTGGAGAGGGTGAAAATTGTGTTTCTGGCAGTCTACTGAAATCTGAATGCTGAGTATTGTTCAAAGCTGAGAACAGAGTTTTTGGGCTCTGAGTGACTCCAAAAACCTTTCCAGGCATTCTCCTTTAAATTGAATGCTGAGCGATGTTGAAAACGTGGGAATCGTGTTTTTGCGCTCTGAAAGTGTTGAAAACCGTGTTTCTGGCAATATAGTTGAAACTGCACGTTGAATGATGTTAAAACCCAGGAATCGCGTTTTTGCGCTCTGAAAGTGTCGAAAACAGGATTTCTCGCAATATCATTGAAACTGCACGCTGAATGATGTTAAATCCCGGGAATCGCGTTTTTGCGTTGTGAAAGTGTAGAAAACGGCGTTTCTGATGCACTTCTGGAAAATGAATGCTGTGTGTTGTTCAAAGCTGGGAACAGAGTTTTTGGGCTTGGAGAGTGTGAAAATTGTGTTTCTGACAGTCTACTGAAATCTGAATGCTGAGTGTTGTTCAAAGCTGAGAACAGAGTTTTTGGGCTCTGAGTGACTCCAAAAACCTTTCCAGGCATTCTCCTTTAAATTGAATGCTGAGCGATGTTGAAAACGTGGGAATCGTGTTTTTGCGCTCTGAAAGTGTTGAAAACCGTGTTTCTGGCAATATAGTTGAAACTGCACGCTGAATGATGTTAAAACCCGGGAATCGCGTTTTTGCGCTCTGAAAGTGCCGAAAACAGCTTTTCTGATGCACTTCTGGAAAATGAGTGCAGTGTGTTGTTCAAAGCTGGGAACAGAGTTTTTGGGCTTGGAGAGGGTGAAAATTGTGTTTCTGACATTCTACTGAAATCTGAATGCTGAGTATTGTTCAAAGCTGAGAACAGAGTTTTTGGGCTCTGAGTGACTCCAAAAACCTTTCAGGCATTCTCCTTTAAATTGAATGCTGAGCGATGTTGAAAACGTGGGAATCGTGTTTTTGCGCTCTGAAAGTGTTGAAAACCGTGTTTCTGGCAATATAGTTGAAACTGCACGCTGAATGATGTTAAAACCCAGGAATCGCGTTTTTGCGTTGTGAAAGTGTAGAAAACGGCGTTTCTGATGCACTTCTGGAAAATGAATGTTGTGTGTTGTTCAAAGCTGGGAACAGAGTTTTTGGGCTTGGAGAGTGTGAAAATTGTGTTTCTGACAGTCTACTGAAATCTGAATGCTGAGTGTTGTTCAAAGCTGAGAACAGAGTTTTTTGGGCTCTGAGTGACTCCAAAAACCTTTCCAGGCATTCTCCTTTAAATTGAATGCTGAGCGATGTTGAAAACGTGGGAATCGTGTTTTTGCGCTCTGAAAGTGTTGAAAACCGTGTTTCTGGCAATATAGTTGAAACTGCACGTTGAATGATGTTAAAACCCAGGAATCGCGTTTTTGCGCTCTGAAAGTGTCGAAAACAGGATTTCTCGCAATATCATTGAAACTGCACGCTGAATGATGTTAAATCCCGGGAATCGCGTTTTTGCGTTGTGAAAGTGTAGAAAACGGCGTTTCTGATGCACTTCTGGAAAATGAATGCTGTGTGTTGTTCAAAGCTGGGAACAGAGTTTTTGGGCTTGGAGAGTGTGAAAATTGTGTTTCTGACAGTCTACTGAAATCTGAATGCTGAGTGTTGTTCAAAGCTGAGAACAGAGTTTTTGGGCTCTGAGTGACTCCAAAAACCTTTCCAGGCATTCTCCTTTAAATTGAATGCTGAGCGATGTTGAAAACGTGGGAATCGTGTTTTTGCGCTCTGAAAGTGTTGAAAACCGTGTTTCTGGCAATATAGTTGAAACTGCACGCTGAATGATGTTAAAACCCAGGAATCGCGTTTTTGCGCTCTGAAAGTGTCGAAAACAGCTTTTCTGATGCACTTCTGGAAAATGAGTGCTGTGTGTTGTTCAAAGCTGGGAACAGAGTTTTTGGGCTTGGAGAGGGTGAAAATTGTGTTTCTGGCAGTCTACTGAAATCTGAATGCTGAGTATTGTTCAAAGCTGAGAACAGAGTTTTTGGGCTCTGAGTGACTCCAAAAACCTTTCCAGGCATTCTCCTTTAAATTGAATGCTGAGCGATGTTGAAAACGTGGGAATCGTGTTTTTGCGCTCTGAAAGTGTTGAAAACCGTGTTTCTGGCAATATAGTTGAAACTGCACGTTGAATGATGTTAAAACCCAGGAATCGCGTTTTTGCGCTCTGAAAGTGTCGAAAACAGGATTTCTCGCAATATCATTGAAACTGCACGCTGAATGATGTTAAATCCCGGGAATCGCGTTTTTGCGTTGTGAAAGTGTAGAAAACGGCGTTTCTGATGCACTTCTGGAAAATGAATGCTGTGTGTTGTTCAAAGCTGGGAACAGAGTTTTTGGGCTTGGAGAGTGTGAAAATTGTGTTTCTGACAGTCTACTGAAATCTGAATGCTGAGTGTTGTTCAAAGCTGAGAACAGAGTTTTTGGGCTCTGAGTGACTCCAAAAACCTTTCCAGGCATTCTCCTTTAAATTGAATGCTGAGCGATGTTGAAAACGTGGGAATCGTGTTTTTGCGCTCTGAAAGTGTTGAAAACCGTGTTTCTGGCAATATAGTTGAAACTGCACGCTGAATGATGTTAAAACCCGGGAATCGCGTTTTTGCGCTCTGAAAGTGCCGAAAACAGCTTTTCTGATGCACTTCTGGAAAATGAGTGCAGTGTGTTGTTCAAAGCTGGGAACAGAGTTTTTGGGCTTGGAGAGGGTGAAAATTGTGTTTCTGACTTTCTACTGAAATCTGAATGCTGAGTATTGTTCAAAGCTGAGAACAGAGTTTTTGGGCTCTGAGTGACTCCAAAAACCTTTTCAGGCATTCTCCTTTAAACTGAATGCTGAGCGATGTTGAAAACGTGGGAATCGTGTTTTTGCGCTCTGAAAGTGTTGAAAACCGTGTTTCTGGCAATATAGTTGAAACTGCACGCTGAATGATGTTAAAACCCAGGAATCGCGTTTTTGCGCTCTGAAAGTGTCGAAAACAGCTTTTCTGATGCACTTCTGGAAAATGAGTGCTGTGTGTTGTTCAAAGCTGGGAACAGAGTTTTTGGGCTTGGAGAGGGTGAAAATTGTGTTTCTGGCAGTCTACTGAAATCTGAATGCTGAGTATTGTTCAAAGCTGAGAACAGAGTTTTTGGGCTCTGAGTGACTCCAAAAACCTTTCCAGGCATTCTCCTTTAAATTGAATGCTGAGCGATGTTGAAAACGTGGGAATCGTGTTTTTGCGCTCTGAAAGTGTTGAAAACCGTGTTTCTGGCAATATAGTTGAAACTGCACGTTGAATGATGTTAAAACCCAGGAATCGCGTTTTTGCGCTCTGAAAGTGTCGAAAACAGGATTTCTCGCAATATCATTGAAACTGCACGCTGAATGATGTTAAATCCCGGGAATCGCGTTTTTGCGTTGTGAAAGTGTAGAAAACGGCGTTTCTGATGCACTTCTGGAAAATGAATGCTGTGTGTTGTTCAAAGCTGGGAACAGAGTTTTTGGGCTTGGAGAGTGTGAAAATTGTGTTTCTGACAGTCTACTGAAATCTGAATGCTGAGTGTTGTTCAAAGCTGAGAACAGAGTTTTTGGGCTCTGAGTGACTCCAAAAACCTTTCCAGGCATTCTCCTTTAAATTGAATGCTGAGCGATGTTGAAAACGTGGGAATCGTGTTTTTGCGCTCTGAAAGTGTTGAAAACCGTGTTTCTGGCAATATAGTTGAAACTGCACGCTGAATGATGTTAAAACCCAGGAATCGCGTTTTTGCGCTCTGAAAGTGTCGAAAACAGCTTTTCTGATGCACTTCTGGAAAATGAGTGCTGTGTGTTGTTCAAAGCTGGGAACAGAGTTTTTGGGCTTGGAGAGGGTGAAAATTGTGTTTCTGGCAGTCTACTGAAATCTGAATGCTGAGTATTGTTCAAAGCTGAGAACAGAGTTTTTGGGCTCTGAGTGACTCCAAAAACCTTTCCAGGCATTCTCCTTTAAATTGAATGCTGAGCGATGTTGAAAACGTGGGAATCGTGTTTTTGCGCTCTGAAAGTGTTGAAAACCGTGTTTCTGGCAATATAGTTGAAACTGCACGTTGAATGATGTTAAAACCCAGGAATCGCGTTTTTGCGCTCTGAAAGTGTCGAAAACAGCTTTTCTGATGCACTTCTGGAAAATGAGTGCTGTGTGTTGTTCAAAGCTGGGAACAGAGTTTTTGGGCTTGGAGAGGGTGAAAATTGTGTTTCTGGCAGTCTACTGAAATCTGAATGCTGAGTATTGTTCAAAGCTGAGAACAGAGTTTTTGGGCTCTGAGTGACTCCAAAAACCTTTCCAGGCATTCTCCTTTAAATTGAATGCTGAGCGATGTTGAAAACGTGGGAATCGTGTTTTTGCGCTCTGAAAGTGTTGAAAACCGTGTTTCTGGCAATATAGTTGAAACTGCACGTTGAATGATGTTAAAACCCAGGAATCGCGTTTTTGCGCTCTGAAAGTGTCGAAAACAGGGTTTCTCGCAATATCATTGAAACTGCACGCTGAATGATGTTAAAACCCGGGAATCGCGTTTTTGCGTTGTGAAAGTTTCGAAAACTGCGTTTCTGATGCACTTCTGGAAAATGAATGCTGTGTGTTGTTCAAAGCTGGGAACAGAGTTTTTGGGCTTGGAGAGTGTGAAAATTGTGTTTCTGACAGTCTACTGAAATCTGAATGCTGAGTGTTGTTCAAAGCTGAGAACAGAGTTTTTGGGCTCTGAGTGACTCCAAAAACCTTTCCAGGCATTCTCCTTTAAATTGAATGCTGAGCGATGTTGAAAACGTGGGAATCGTGTTTTTGCGCTCTGAAAGTGTTGAAAACCGTGTTTCTGGCAATATAGTTGAAACTGCACGTTGAATGATGTTAAAACCCAGGAATCGCGTTTTTGCGCTCTGAAAGTGTCGAAAACAGCTTTTCTGATGCACTTCTGGAAAATGAGTGCTGTGTGTTGTTCAAAGCTGGGAACAGAGTTTTTGGGCTTGGAGAGGGTGAAAATTGTGTTTCTGGCAGTCTACTGAAATCTGAATGCTGAGTATTGTTCAAAGCTGAGAACAGAGTTTTTGGGCTCTGAGTGACTCCAAAAACCTTTCCAGGCATTCTCCTTTAAATTGAATGCTGAGCGATGTTGAAAACGTGGGAATCGTGTTTTTGCGCTCTGAAAGTGTTGAAAACCGTGTTTCTGGCAATATAGTTGAAACTGCACGTTGAATGATGTTAAAACCCAGGAATCGCGTTTTTGCGCTCTGAAAGTGTCGAAAACAGGATTTCTCGCAATATCATTGAAACTGCACGCTGAATGATGTTAAATCCCGGGAATCGCGTTTTTGCGTTGTGAAAGTGTAGAAAACGGCGTTTCTGATGCACTTCTGGAAAATGAATGCTGTGTGTTGTTCAAAGCTGGGAACAGAGTTTTTGGGCTCTGAGTGACTCCAAAAACCTTTCCAGGCATTCTCCTTTAAATTGAATGCTGAGCGATGTTGAAAACGTGGGAATCGTGTTTTTGCGCTCTGAAAGTGTTGAAAACCGTGTTTCTGGCAATATAGTTGAAACTGCACGTTGAATGATGTTAAAACCCAGGAATCGCGTTTTTGCGCTCTGAAAGTGTCGAAAACAGGGTTTCTCGCAATATCATTGAAACTGCACGCTGAATGATGTTAAATCCCGGGAATCGCGTTTTTGCGTTGTGAAAGTGTAGAAAACGGCGTTTCTGATGCACTTCTGGAAAATGAATGCTGTGTGTTGTTCAAAGCTGGGAACAGAGTTTTTGGGCTCTGAGTGACTCCAAAAACCTTTCCAGGCATTCTCCTTTAAATTGAATGCTGAGCGATGTTGAAAACGTGGGAATCGTGTTTTTGCGCTCTGAAAGTGTTGAAAACCGTGTTTCTGGCAATATAGTTGAAACTGCACGCTGAATGATGTTAAAACCCAGGAATCGCGTTTTTGCGTTGTGAAAGTGTAGAAAACGGCGTTTCTGATGCACTTCTGGAAAATGAATGTTGTGTGTTGTTCAAAGCTGGGAACAGAGTTTTTGGGCTTGGAGAGTGTGAAAATTGTGTTTCTGACAGTCTACTGAAATCTGAATGCTGAGTGTTGTTCAAAGCTGAGAAAAGGGTTTTTGGGCTCTGAGTGACTCCAAAAACCTTTCCAGGCATTCTCCTTTAAATTGAATGCTGAGCGATGTTGAAAACGTGGGAATCGTGTTTTTGCGCACTGAAAGTGTTGAAAACCGTGTTTCTGGCAATATAGTTGAAACTGCACGTTGAATGATGTTAAAACCCAGGAATCGCGTTTTTGCGCTCTGAAAGTGTCGAAAACAGGATTTCTCGCAATATCATTGAAACTGCACGCTGAATGATGTTAAATCCCGGGAATCGCGTTTTTGCGTTGTGAAAGTGTAGAAAACGGCGTTTCTGATGCACTTCTGGAAAATGAATGCTGTGTGTTGTTCAAAGCTGGGAACAGAGTTTTTGGGCTTGGAGAGTGTGAAAATTGTGTTTCTGACAGTCTACTGAAATCTGAATGCTGAGTGTTGTTCAAAGCTGAGAACAGAGTTTTTGGGCTCTGAGTGACTCCAAAAACCTTTCCAGGCATTCTCCTTTAAATTGAATGCTGAGCGATGTTGAAAACGTGGGAATCGTGTTTTTGCGCTCTGAAAGTGTTGAAAACCGTGTTTCTGGCAATATAGTTGAAACTGCACGCTGAATGATGTTAAAACCCAGGAATCGCGTTTTTGCGCTCTGAAAGTGTCGAAAACAGCTTTTCTGATGCACTTCTGGAAAATGAGTGCTGTGTGTTGTTCAAAGCTGGGAACAGAGTTTTTGGGCTTGGAGAGGGTGAAAATTGTGTTTCTGGCACTCTACTGAAATCTGAATGCTGAGTATTGTTCAAAGCTGAGAACAGAGTTTTTGGGCTCTGAGTGACTCCAAAAACCTTTCCAGGCATTCTCCTTTAAATTGAATGCTGAGCGATGTTGAAAACGTGGGAATCGTGTTTTTGCGCTCTGAAAGTGTTGAAAACCGTGTTTCTGGCAATATAGTTGAAACTGCACGTTGAATGATGTTAAAACCCAGGAATCGCGTTTTTGCGCTCTGAAAGTGTCGAAAACAGGATTTCTCGCAATATCATTGAAACTGCACGCTGAATGATGTTAAATCCCGGGAATCGCGTTTTTGCGTTGTGAAAGTGTAGAAAACGGCGTTTCTGATGCACTTCTGGAAAATGAATGCTGTGTGTTGTTCAAAGCTGGGAACAGAGTTTTTGGGCTTGGAGAGTGTGAAAATTGTGTTTCTGACAGTCTACTGAAATCTGAATGCTGAGTGTTGTTCAAAGCTGAGAACAGAGTTTTTGGGCTCTGAGTGACTCCAAAAACCTTTCCAGGCATTCTCCTTTAAATTGAATGCTGAGCGATGTTGAAAACGTGGGAATCGTGTTTTTGCGCTCTGAAAGTGTTGAAAACCGTGTTTCTGGCAATATAGTTGAAACTGCACGCTGAATGATGTTAAAACCCGGGAATCGCGTTTTTGCGCTCTGAAAGTGCCGAAAACAGCTTTTCTGATGCACTTCTGGAAAATGAGTGCAGTGTGTTGTTCAAAGCTGGGAACAGAGTTTTTGGGCTTGGAGAGGGTGAAAATTGTGTTTCTGACTTTCTACTGAAATCTGAATGCTGAGTATTGTTCAAAGCTGAGAACAGAGTTTTTGGGCTCTGAGTGACTCCAAAAACCTTTTCAGGCATTCTCCTTTAAACTGAATGCTGAGCGATGTTGAAAACGTGGGAATCGTGTTTTTGCGCTCTGAAAGTGTTGAAAACCGTGTTTCTGGCAATATAGTTGAAACTGCACGCTGAATGATGTTAAAACCCAGGAATCGCGTTTTTGCGCTCTGAAAGTGTCGAAAACAGCTTTTCTGATGCACTTCTGGAAAATGAGTGCTGTGTGTTGTTCAAAGCTGGGAACAGAGTTTTTGGGCTTGGAGAGGGTGAAAATTGTGTTTCTGGCAGTCTACTGAAATCTGAATGCTGAGTATTGTTCAAAGCTGAGAACAGAGTTTTTGGGCTCTGAGTGACTCCAAAAACCTTTCCAGGCATTCTCCTTTAAATTGAATGCTGAGCGATGTTGAAAACGTGGGAATCGTGTTTTTGCGCTCTGAAAGTGTTGAAAACCGTGTTTCTGGCAATATAGTTGAAACTGCACGTTGAATGATGTTAAAACCCAGGAATCGCGTTTTTGCGCTCTGAAAGTGTCGAAAACAGGGTTTCTCGCAATATCATTGAAACTGCACGCTGAATGATGTTAAACCCGGGAATCGCGTTTTTGCGTTGTGAAAGTGTAGAAAACTGCGTTTCTGATGCACTTCTGGAAAATGAATGCTGTGTGTTGTTCAAAGCTGGGAACAGAGTTTTTGGGCTTGGAGAGTGTGAAAATTGTGTTTCTGACAGTCTACTGAAATCTGAATGCTGAGTGTTGTTCAAAGCTGAGAACAGAGTTTTTGGGCTCTGAGTGACTCCAAAAACCTTTCCAGGCATTCTCCTTTAAATTGAATGCTGAGCGATGTTGAAAACGTGGGAATCGTGTTTTTGCGCTCTGAAAGTGTTGAAAACCGTGTTTCTGGCAATATAGTTGAAACTGCACGCTGAATGATGTTAAAACCCAGGAATCGCGTTTTTGCGCTCTGAAAGTGTCGAAAACAGCTTTTCTGATGCACTTCTGGAAAATGAGTGCTGTGTGTTGTTCAAAGCTGGGAACAGAGTTTTTGGGCTTGGAGAGGGTGAAAATTGTGTTTCTGGCAGTCTACTGAAATCTGAATGCTGAGTATTGTTCAAAGCTGAGAACAGAGTTTTTGGGCTCTGAGTGACTCCAAAAACCTTTCCAGGCATTCTCCTTTAAATTGAATGCTGAGCGATGTTGAAAACGTGGGAATCGTGTTTTTGCGCTCTGAAAGTGTTGAAAACCGTGTTTCTGGCAATATAGTTGAAACTGCACGTTGAATGATGTTAAAACCCAGGAATCGCGTTTTTGCGCTCTGAAAGTGTCGAAAACAGGATTTCTCGCAATATCATTGAAACTGCACGCTGAATGATGTTAAATCCCGGGAATCGCGTTTTTGCGTTGTGAAAGTGTAGAAAACGGCGTTTCTGATGCACTTCTGGAAAATGAATGCTGTGTGTTGTTCAAAGCTGGGAACAGAGTTTTTGGGCTCTGAGTGACTCCAAAAACCTTTCCAGGCATTCTCCTTTAAATTGAATGCTGAGCGATGTTGAAAACGTGGGAATCGTGTTTTTGCGCTCTGAAAGTGTTGAAAACCGTGTTTCTGGCAATATAGTTGAAACTGCACGTTGAATGATGTTAAAACCCAGGAATCGCGTTTTTGCGCTCTGAAAGTGTCGAAAACAGGATTTCTCGCAATATCATTGAAACTGCACGCTGAATGATGTTAAATCCCGGGAATCGCGTTTTTGCGTTGTGAAAGTGTAGAAAACGGCGTTTCTGATGCACTTCTGGAAAATGAATGCTGTGTGTTGTTCAAAGCTGGGAACAGAGTTTTTGGGCTCTGAGTGACTCCAAAAACCTTTCCAGGCATTCTCCTTTAAATTGAATGCTGAGCGATGTTGAAAACGTGGGAATCGTGTTTTTGCGCTCTGAAAGTGTTGAAAACCGTGTTTCTGGCAATATAGTTGAAACTGCACGCTGAATGATGTTAAAACCCAGGAATCGCGTTTTTGCGTTGTGAAAGTGTAGAAAACGGCGTTTCTGATGCACTTCTGGAAAATGAATGTTGTGTGTTGTTCAAAGCTGGGAACAGAGTTTTTGGGCTTGGAGAGTGTGAAAATTGTGTTTCTGACAGTCTACTGAAATCTGAATGCTGAGTGTTGTTCAAAGCTGAGAAAAGGGTTTTTGGGCTCTGAGTGACTCCAAAAACCTTTCCAGGCATTCTCCTTTAAATTGAATGCTGAGCGATGTTGAAAACGTGGGAATCGTGTTTTTGCGCACTGAAAGTGTTGAAAACCGTGTTTCTGGCAATATAGTTGAAACTGCACGTTGAATGATGTTAAAACCCAGGAATCGCGTTTTTGCGCTCTGAAAGTGTCGAAAACAGGGTTTCTCGCAATATCATTGAAACTGCACGCTGAATGATGTTAAATCCCGGGAATCGCGTTTTTGCGTTGTGAAAGTGTAGAAAACGGCGTTTCTGATGCACTTCTGGAAAATGAATGCTGTGTGTTGTTCAAAGCTGGGAACAGAGTTTTTGGGCTTGGAGAGTGTGAAAATTGTGTTTCTGACAGTCTACTGAAATCTGAATGCTGAGTGTTGTTCAAAGCTGAGAACAGAGTTTTTGGGCTCTGAGTGACTCCAAAAACCTTTCCAGGCATTCTCCTTTAAATTGAATGCTGAGCGATGTTGAAAACGTGGGAATCGTGTTTTTGCGCTCTGAAAGTGTTGAAAACCGTGTTTCTGGCAATATAGTTGAAACTGCACGCTGAATGATGTTAAAACCCAGGAATCGCGTTTTTGCGCTCTGAAAGTGTCGAAAACAGCTTTTCTGATGCACTTCTGGAAAATGAGTGCTGTGTGTTGTTCAAAGCTGGGAACAGAGTTTTTGGGCTTGGAGAGGGTGAAAATTGTGTTTCTGGCAGTCTACTGAAATCTGAATGCTGAGTATTGTTCAAAGCTGAGAACAGAGTTTTTGGGCTCTGAGTGACTCCAAAAACCTTTCCAGGCATTCTCCTTTAAATTGAATGCTGAGCGATGTTGAAAACGTGGGAATCGTGTTTTTGCGCTCTGAAAGTGTTGAAAACCGTGTTTCTGGCAATATAGTTGAAACTGCACGTTGAATGATGTTAAAACCCAGGAATCGCGTTTTTGCGCTCTGAAAGTGTCGAAAACAGGATTTCTCGCAATATCATTGAAACTGCACGCTGAATGATGTTAAATCACGGGAATCGCGTTTTTGCGTTGTGAAAGTGTAGAAAACGGCGTTTCTGATGCACTTCTGGAAAATGAATGCTGTGTGTTGTTCAAAGCTGGGAACAGAGTTTTTGGGCTTGGAGAGTGTGAAAATTGTGTTTCTGACAGTCTACTGAAATCTGAATGCTGAGTGTTGTTCAAAGCTGAGAACAGAGTTTTTGGGCTCTGAGTGACTCCAAAAACCTTTCCAGGCATTCTCCTTTAAATTGAATGCTGAGCGATGTTGAAAACGTGGGAATCGTGTTTTTGCGCTCTGAAAGTGTTGAAAACCGTGTTTCTGGCAATATAGTTGAAACTGCACGCTGAATGATGTTAAAACCCGGGAATCGCGTTTTTGCGCTCTGAAAGTGCCGAAAACAGCTTTTCTGATGCACTTCTGGAAAATGAGTGCAGTGTGTTGTTCAAAGCTGGGAACAGAGTTTTTGGGCTTGGAGAGGGTGAAAATTGTGTTTCTGACTTTCTACTGAAATCTGAATGCTGAGTATTGTTCAAAGCTGAGAACAGAGTTTTTGGGCTCTGAGTGACTCCAAAAACCTTTTCAGGCATTCTCCTTTAAACTGAATGCTGAGCGATGTTGAAAACGTGGGAATCGTGTTTTTGCGCTCTGAAAGTGTTGAAAACCGTGTTTCTGGCAATATAGTTGAAACTGCACGCTGAATGATGTTAAAACCCAGGAATCGCGTTTTTGCGCTCTGAAAGTGTCGAAAACAGCTTTTCTGATGCACTTCTGGAAAATGAGTGCTGTGTGTTGTTCAAAGCTGGGAACAGAGTTTTTGGGCTTGGAGAGGGTGAAAATTGTGTTTCTGGCAGTCTACTGAAATCTGAATGCTGAGTATTGTTCAAAGCTGAGAACAGAGTTTTTGGGCTCTGAGTGACTCCAAAAACCTTTCCAGGCATTCTCCTTTAAATTGAATGCTGAGCGATGTTGAAAACGTGGGAATCGTGTTTTTGCGCTCTGAAAGTGTTGAAAACCGTGTTTCTGGCAATATAGTTGAAACTGCACGTTGAATGATGTTAAAACCCAGGAATCGCGTTTTTGCGCTCTGAAAGTGTCGAAAACAGGGTTTCTCGCAATATCATTGAAACTGCACGCTGAATGATGTTAAAACCCGGGAATCGCGTTTTTGCGTTTTGAAAGTGTCGAAAACTGCGTTTCTGATGCACTTCTGGAAAATGAATGCTGTGTGTTGTTCAAAGCTGGGAACAGAGTTTTTGGGCTTGGAGAGTGTGAAAATTGTGTTTCTGACAGTCTACTGAAATCTGAATGCTGAGTATTGTTCAAAGCTGAGAACAGAGTTTTTGGGCTCTGAGTGACTCCAAAAACCTTTTCCAGGCATTCTCCTTTAAATTGAATGCTGAGCGATGTTGAAAACGTGGGAATCGTGTTTTTGCGCTCTGAAAGTGTTGAAAACCGTGTTTCTGGCAATATAGTTGAAACTGCACGCTGAATGATGTTAAAACCCAGGAATCGCGTTTTTGCGCTCTGAAAGTGTCGAAAACAGCTTTTCTGATGCAGTTCTGGAAAATGAGTGCTGTGTGTTGTTCAAAGCTGGGAACAGAGTTTTTGGGCTTGGAGAGGGTGAAAATTGTGTTTCTGGCAGTCTACTGAAATCTGAATGCTGAGTATTGTTCAAAGCTGAGAACAGAGTTTTTGGGCTCTGAGTGACTCCAAAAACCTTTCCAGGCATTCTCCTTTAAATTGAATGCTGAGCGATGTTGAAAACGTGGGAATCGTGTTTTTGCGCTCTGAAAGTGTTGAAAACCGTGTTTCTGGCAATATAGTTGAAACTGCACGTTGAATGATGTTAAAACCCAGGAATCGCGTTTTTGCGCTCTGAAAGTGTCGAAAACAGGATTTCTCGCAATATCATTGAAACTGCACGCTGAATGATGTTAAATCCCGGGAATCGCGTTTTTGCGTTGTGAAAGTGTAGAAAACTGCGTTTCTGATGCACTTCTGGAAAATGAATGCTGTGTGTTGTTCAAAGCTGGGAACAGAGTTTTTGGGCTCTGAGTGACTCCAAAAACCTTTCCAGGCATTCTCCTTTAAATTGAATGCTGAGCGATGTTGAAAACGTGGGAATCGTGTTTTTGCGCTCTGAAAGTGTTGAAAACCGTGTTTCTGGCAATATAGTTGAAACTGCACGTTGAATGATGTTAAAACCCAGGAATCGCGTTTTTGCGCTCTGAAAGTGTCGAAAACAGGATTTCTCGCAATATCATTGAAACTGCACGCTGAATGATGTTAAATCCCGGGAATCGCGTTTTTGCGTTGTGAAAGTGTAGAAAACGGCGTTTCTGATGCACTTCTGGAAAATGAATGCTGTGTGTTGTTCAAAGCTGGGAACAGAGTTTTTGGGCTCTGAGTGACTCCAAAAACCTTTCCAGGCATTCTCCTTTAAATTGAATGCTGAGCGATGTTGAAAACGTGGGAATCGTGTTTTTGCGCTCTGAAAGTGTTGAAAACCGTGTTTCTGGCAATATAGTTGAAACTGCACGCTGAATGATGTTAAAACCCAGGAATCGCGTTTTTGCGTTGTGAAAGTGTAGAAAACGGCGTTTCTGATGCACTTCTGGAAAATGAATGTTGTGTGTTGTTCAAAGCTGGGAACAGAGTTTTTGGGCTTGGAGAGTGTGAAAATTGTGTTTCTGACAGTCTACTGAAATCTGAATGCTGAGTGTTGTTCAAAGCTGAGAAAAGGGTTTTTGGGCTCTGAGTGACTCCAAAAACCTTTCCAGGCATTCTCCTTTAAATTGAATGCTGAGCGATGTTGAAAACGTGGGAATCGTGTTTTTGCGCACTGAAAGTGTTGAAAACCGTGTTTCTGGCAATATAGTTGAAACTGCACGTTGAATGATGTTAAAACCCAGGAATCGCGTTTTTGCGCTCTGAAAGTGTCGAAAACAGGATTTCTCGCAATATCATTGAAACTGCACGCTGAATGATGTTAAATCCCGGGAATCGCGTTTTTGCGTTGTGAAAGTGTAGAAAACGGCGTTTCTGATGCACTTCTGGAAAATGAATGCTGTGTGTTGTTCAAAGCTGGGAACAGAGTTTTTGGGCTTGGAGAGTGTGAAAATTGTGTTTCTGACAGTCTACTGAAATCTGAATGCTGAGTGTTGTTCAAAGCTGAGAACAGAGTTTTTGGGCTCTGAGTGACTCCAAAAACCTTTCCAGGCATTCTCCTTTAAATTGAATGCTGAGCGATGTTGAAAACGTGGGAATCGTGTTTTTGCGCTCTGAAAGTGTTGAAAACCGTGTTTCTGGCAATATAGTTGAAACTGCACGCTGAATGATGTTAAAACCCAGGAATCGCGTTTTTGCGCTCTGAAAGTGTCGAAAACAGCTTTTCTGATGCACTTCTGGAAAATGAGTGCTGTGTGTTGTTCAAAGCTGGGAACAGAGTTTTTGGGCTTGGAGAGGGTGAAAATTGTGTTTCTGGCAGTCTACTGAAATCTGAATGCTGAGTATTGTTCAAAGCTGAGAACAGAGTTTTTGGGCTCTGAGTGACTCCAAAAACCTTTCCAGGCATTCTCCTTTAAATTGAATGCTGAGCGATGTTGAAAACGTGGGAATCGTGTTTTTGCGCTCTGAAAGTGTTGAAAACCGTGTTTCTGGCAATATAGTTGAAACTGCACGTTGAATGATGTTAAAACCCAGGAATCGCGTTTTTGCGCTCTGAAAGTGTCGAAAACAGGATTTCTCGCAATATCATTGAAACTGCACGCTGAATGATGTTAAATCCCGGGAATCGCGTTTTTGCGTTGTGAAAGTGTAGAAAACGGCGTTTCTGATGCACTTCTGGAAAATGAATGCTGTGTGTTGTTCAAAGCTGGGAACAGAGTTTTTGGGCTCTGAGTGACTCCAAAAACCTTTCCAGGCATTCTCCTTTAAATTGAATGCTGAGCGATGTTGAAAACGTGGGAATCGTGTTTTTGCGCTCTGAAAGTGTTGAAAACCGTGTTTCTGGCAATATAGTTGAAACTGCACGCTGAATGATGTTAAAACCCAGGAATCGCGTTTTTGCGTTGTGAAAGTGTAGAAAACGGCGTTTCTGATGCACTTCTGGAAAATGAATGTTGTGTGTTGTTCAAAGCTGGGAACAGAGTTTTTGGGCTTGGAGAGTGTGAAAATTGTGTTTCTGACAGTCTACTGAAATCTGAATGCTGAGTGTTGTTCAAAGCTGAGAAAAGGGTTTTTGGGCTCTGAGTGACTCCAAAAACCTTTCCAGGCATTCTCCTTTAAATTGAATGCTGAGCGATGTTGAAAACGTGGGAATCGTGTTTTTGCGCACTGAAAGTGTTGAAAACCGTGTTTCTGGCAATATAGTTGAAACTGCACGTTGAATGATGTTAAAACCCAGGAATCGCGTTTTTGCGCTCTGAAAGTGTCGAAAACAGGATTTCTCGCAATATCATTGAAACTGCACGCTGAATGATGTTAAATCCCGGGAATCGCGTTTTTGCGTTGTGAAAGTGTAGAAAACGGCGTTTCTGATGCACTTCTGGAAAATGAATGCTGTGTGTTGTTCAAAGCTGGGAACAGAGTTTTTGGGCTTGGAGAGTGTGAAAATTGTGTTTCTGACAGTCTACTGAAATCTGAATGCTGAGTGTTGTTCAAAGCTGAGAACAGAGTTTTTGGGCTCTGAGTGACTCCAAAAACCTTTCCAGGCATTCTCCTTTAAATTGAATGCTGAGCGATGTTGAAAACGTGGGAATCGTGTTTTTGCGCTCTGAAAGTGTTGAAAACCGTGTTTCTGGCAATATAGTTGAAACTGCACGCTGAATGATGTTAAAACCCAGGAATCGCGTTTTTGCGCTCTGAAAGTGTCGAAAACAGCTTTTCTGATGCACTTCTGGAAAATGAGTGCTGTGTGTTGTTCAAAGCTGGGAACAGAGTTTTTGGGCTTGGAGAGGGTGAAAATTGTGTTTCTGGCAGTCTACTGAAATCTGAATGCTGAGTATTGTTCAAAGCTGAGAACAGAGTTTTTGGGCTCTGAGTGACTCCAAAAACCTTTCCAGGCATTCTCCTTTAAATTGAATGCTGAGCGATGTTGAAAACGTGGGAATCGTGTTTTTGCGCTCTGAAAGTGTTGAAAACCGTGTTTCTGGCAATATAGTTGAAACTGCACGTTGAATGATGTTAAAACCCAGGAATCGCGTTTTTGCGCTCTGAAAGTGTCGAAAACAGGATTTCTCGCAATATCATTGAAACTGCACGCTGAATGATGTTAAATCCCGGGAATCGCGTTTTTGCGTTGTGAAAGTGTAGAAAACGGCGTTTCTGATGCACTTCTGGAAAATGAATGCTGTGTGTTGTTCAAAGCTGGGAACAGAGTTTTTGGGCTTGGAGAGTGTGAAAATTGTGTTTCTGACAGTCTACTGAAATCTGAATGCTGAGTGTTGTTCAAAGCTGAGAACAGAGTTTTTGGGCTCTGAGTGACTCCAAAAACCTTTCCAGGCATTCTCCTTTAAATTGAATGCTGAGCGATGTTGAAAACGTGGGAATCGTGTTTTTGCGCTCTGAAAGTGTTGAAAACCGTGTTTCTGGCAATATAGTTGAAACTGCACGCTGAATGATGTTAAAACCCGGGAATCGCGTTTTTGCGCTCTGAAAGTGCCGAAAACAGCTTTTCTGATGCAGTTCTGGAAAATGAGTGCAGTGTGTTGTTCAAAGCTGGGAACAGAGTTTTTGGGCTTGGAGAGGGTGAAAATTGTGTTTCTGACTTTCTACTGAAATCTGAATGCTGAGTATTGTTCAAAGCTGAGAACAGAGTTTTTGGGCTCTGAGTGACTCCAAAAACCTTTTCAGGCATTCTCCTTTAAACTGAATGCTGAGCGATGTTGAAAACGTGGGAATCGTGTTTTTGCGCTCTGAAAGTGTTGAAAACCGTGTTTCTGGCAATATAGTTGAAACTGCACGCTGAATGATGTTAAAACCCAGGAATCGCGTTTTTGCGCTCTGAAAGTGTCGAAAACAGCTTTTCTGATGCACTTCTGGAAAATGAGTGCTGTGTGTTGTTCAAAGCTGGGAACAGAGTTTTTGGGCTTGGAGAGGGTGAAAATTGTGTTTCTGTCAGTCTACTGAAATCTGAATGCTGAGTATTGTTCAAAGCTGAGAACAGAGTTTTTGGGCTCTGAGTGACTCCAAAAACCTTTCCAGGCATTCTCCTTTAAATTGAATGCTGAGCGATGTTGAAAACGTGGGAATCGTGTTTTTGCGCTCTGAAAGTGTTGAAAACCGTGTTTCTGGCAATATAGTTGAAACTGCACGCTGAATGATGTTAAAACCCAGGAATCGCGTTTTTGCGCTCTGAAAGTGTCGAAAACAGCTTTTCTGATGCACTTCTGGAAAATGAGTGCTGTGTGTTGTTCAAAGCTGGGAACAGAGTTTTTGGGCTTGGAGAGGGTGAAAATTGTGTTTCTGGCAGTCTACTGAAATCTGAATGCTGAGTATTGTTCAAAGCTGAGAACAGAGTTTTTGGGCTCTGAGTGACTCCAAAAACCTTTCCAGGCATTCTCCTTTAAATTGAATGCTGAGCGATGTTGAAAACGTGGGAATCGTGTTTTTGCGCTCTGAAAGTGTTGAAAACCGTGTTTCTGGCAATATAGTTGAAACTGCACGTTGAATGATGTTAAAACCCAGGAATCGCGTTTTTGCGCTCTGAAAGTGTCGAAAACAGGATTTCTCGCAATATCATTGAAACTGCACGCTGAATGATGTTAAATCCCGGGAATCGCGTTTTTGCGTTGTGAAAGTGTAGAAAACGGCGTTTCTGATGCACTTCTGGAAAATGAATGCTGTGTGTTGTTCAAAGCTGGGAACAGAGTTTTTGGGCTCTGAGTGACTCCAAAAACCTTTCCAGGCATTCTCCTTTAAATTGAATGCTGAGCGATGTTGAAAACGTGGGAATCGTGTTTTTGCGCTCTGAAAGTGTTGAAAACCGTGTTTCTGGCAATATAGTTGAAACTGCACGCTGAATGATGTTAAAACCCAGGAATCGCGTTTTTGCGCTCTGAAAGTGTCGAAAACAGCTTTTCTGATGCACTACTGGAAAATGAATGCGTGATGTTGTTCAAAGCCTGGGAACAGAGTTTTTGGGCTTGGAGAGGGTAGAAAATTGTGTTTCTGACAGTCTACTGAAATCTGAATGCTGAGTATTGTTCAAAGCTGAGAACAGAGTTTTTGGGCTCTGAGTGACTCCAAAAACCTTTCCAGGCATTCTCCTTTAAATTGAATGCTGAGCGATGTTGAAAACGTGGGAATCGTGTTTTTGCGCTCTGAAAGTGTTGAAAACCGTGTTTCTGGCAATATAGTTGAAACTGCACGCTGAATGATGTTAAAACCCAGGAATCGCGTTTTTGCGCTCTGAAAGTGTCGAAAACAGCTTTTCTGATGCACTTCTGGAAAATGAGTGCTGTGTGTTGTTCAAAGCTGGGAACAGAGTTTTTGGGCTTGGAGAGGGTGAAAATTGTGTTTCTGGCAGTCTACTGAAATCTGAATGCTGAGTATTGTTCAAAGCTGAGAACAGAGTTTTTGGGCTCTGAGTGACTCCAAAAACCTTTCCAGGCATTCTCCTTTAAATTGAATGCTGAGCGATGTTGAAAACGTGGGAATCGTGTTTTTGCGCTCTGAAAGTGTTGAAAACCGTGTTTCTGGCAATATAGTTGAAACTGCACGTTGAATGATGTTAAAACCCAGGAATCGCGTTTTTGCGCTCTGAAAGTGTCGAAAACAGGATTTCTCGCAATATCATTGAAACTGCACGCTGAATGATGTTAAATCCCGGGAATCGCGTTTTTGCGTTGTGAAAGTGTAGAAAACGGCGTTTCTGATGCACTTCTGGAAAATGAATGCTGTGTGTTGTTCAAAGCTGGGAACAGAGTTTTTGGGCTTGGAGAGTGTGAAAATTGTGTTTCTGACAGTCTACTGAAATCTGAATGCTGAGTGTTGTTCAAAGCTGAGAACAGAGTTTTTGGGCTCTGAGTGACTCCAAAAACCTTTCCAGGCATTCTCCTTTAAATTGAATGCTGAGCGATGTTGAAAACGTGGGAATCGTGTTTTTGCGCTCTGAAAGTGTTGAAAACCGTGTTTCTGGCAATATAGTTGAAACTGCACGCTGAATGATGTTAAAACCCAGGAATCGCGTTTTTGCGCTCTGAAAGTGTCGAAAACAGCTTTTCTGATGCACTTCTGGAAAATGAGTGCTGTGTGTTGTTCAAAGCTGGGAACAGAGTTTTTGGGCTTGGAGAGGGTGAAAATTGTGTTTCTGGCAGTCTACTGAAATCTGAATGCTGAGTATTGTTCAAAGCTGAGAACAGAGTTTTTGGGCTCTGAGTGACTCCAAAAACCTTTCCAGGCATTCTCCTTTAAATTGAATGCTGAGCGATGTTGAAAACGTGGGAATCGTGTTTTTGCGCTCTGAAAGTGTTGAAAACCGTGTTTCTGGCAATATAGTTGAAACTGCACGTTGAATGATGTTAAAACCCAGGAATCGCGTTTTTGCGCTCTGAAAGTGTCGAAAACAGGATTTCTCGCAATATCATTGAAACTGCACGCTGAATGATGTTAAATCCCGGGAATCGCGTTTTTGCGTTGTGAAAGTGTAGAAAACGGCGTTTCTGATGCACTTCTGGAAAATGAATGCTGTGTGTTGTTCAAAGCTGGGAACAGAGTTTTTGGGCTCTGAGTGACTCCAAAAACCTTTCCAGGCATTCTCCTTTAAATTGAATGCTGAGCGATGTTGAAAACGTGGGAATCGTGTTTTTGCGCTCTGAAAGTGTTGAAAACCGTGTTTCTGGCAATATAGTTGAAACTGCACGCTGAATGATGTTAAAACCCAGGAATCGCGTTTTTGCGTTGTGAAAGTGTAGAAAACGGCGTTTCTGATGCACTTCTGGAAAATGAATGTTGTGTGTTGTTCAAAGCTGGGAACAGAGTTTTTGGGCTTGGAGAGTGTGAAAATTGTGTTTCTGACAGTCTACTGAAATCTGAATGCTGAGTGTTGTTCAAAGCTGAGAAAAGGGTTTTTGGGCTCTGAGTGACTCCAAAAACCTTTCCAGGCATTCTCCTTTAAATTGAATGCTGAGCGATGTTGAAAACGTGGGAATCGTGTTTTTGCGCACTGAAAGTGTTGAAAACCGTGTTTCTGGCAATATAGTTGAAACTGCACGTTGAATGATGTTAAAACCCAGGAATCGCGTTTTTGCGCTCTGAAAGTGTCGAAAACAGGATTTCTCGCAATATCATTGAAACTGCACGCTGAATGATGTTAAATCCCGGGAATCGCGTTTTTGCGTTGTGAAAGTGTAGAAAACGGCGTTTCTGATGCACTTCTGGAAAATGAATGCTGTGTGTTGTTCAAAGCTGGGAACAGAGTTTTTGGGCTTGGAGAGTGTGAAAATTGTGTTTCTGACAGTCTACTGAAATCTGAATGCTGAGTGTTGTTCAAAGCTGAGAACAGAGTTTTTGGGCTCTGAGTGACTCCAAAAACCTTTCCAGGCATTCTCCTTTAAATTGAATGCTGAGCGATGTTGAAAACGTGGGAATCGTGTTTTTGCGCTCTGAAAGTGTTGAAAACCGTGTTTCTGGCAATATAGTTGAAACTGCACGCTGAATGATGTTAAAACCCAGGAATCGCGTTTTTGCGCTCTGAAAGTGTCGAAAACAGCTTTTCTGATGGAGTTCTGGAAAATGAGTGCTGTGTGTTGTTCAAAGCTGGGAACAGAGTTTTTGGGCTTGGAGAGGGTGAAAATTGTGTTTCTGGCAGTCTACTGAAATCTGAATGCTGAGTATTGTTCAAAGCTGAGAACAGAGTTTTTGGGCTCTGAGTGACTCCAAAAACCTTTCCAGGCATTCTCCTTTAAATTGAATGCTGAGCGATGTTGAAAACGTGGGAATCGTGTTTTTGCGCTCTGAAAGTGTTGAAAACCGTGTTTCTGGCAATATAGTTGAAACTGCACGTTGAATGATGTTAAAACCCAGGAATCGCGTTTTTGCGCTCTGAAAGTGTCGAAAACAGGATTTCTCGCAATATCATTGAAACTGCACGCTGAATGATGTTAAATCCCGGGAATCGCGTTTTTGCGTTGTGAAAGTGTAGAAAACGGCGTTTCTGATGCACTTCTGGAAAATGAATGCTGTGTGTTGTTCAAAGCTGGGAACAGAGTTTTTGGGCTTGGAGAGTGTGAAAATTGTGTTTCTGACAGTCTACTGAAATCTGAATGCTGAGTGTTGTTCAAAGCTGAGAACAGAGTTTTTGGGCTCTGAGTGACTCCAAAAACCTTTCCAGGCATTCTCCTTTAAATTGAATGCTGAGCGATGTTGAAAACGTGGGAATCGTGTTTTTGCGCTCTGAAAGTGTTGAAAACCGTGTTTCTGGCAATATAGTTGAAACTGCACGCTGAATGATGTTAAAACCCGGGAATCGCGTTTTTGCGCTCTGAAAGTGCCGAAAACAGCTTTTCTGATGCACTTCTGGAAAATGAGTGCAGTGTGTTGTTCAAAGCTGGGAACAGAGTTTTTGGGCTTGGAGAGGGTGAAAATTGTGTTTCTGACTTTCTACTGAAATCTGAATGCTGAGTATTGTTCAAAGCTGAGAACAGAGTTTTTGGGCTCTGAGTGACTCCAAAAACCTTTTCAGGCATTCTCCTTTAAACTGAATGCTGAGCGATGTTGAAAACGTGGGAATCGTGTTTTTGCGCTCTGAAAGTGTTGAAAACCGTGTTTCTGGCAATATAGTTGAAACTGCACGCTGAATGATGTTAAAACCCAGGAATCGCGTTTTTGCGCTCTGAAAGTGTCGAAAACAGCTTTTCTGATGCACTTCTGGAAAATGAGTGCTGTGTGTTGTTCAAAGCTGGGAACAGAGTTTTTGGGCTTGGAGAGGGTGAAAATTGTGTTTCTGGCAGTCTACTGAAATCTGAATGCTGAGTATTGTTCAAAGCTGAGAACAGAGTTTTTGGGCTCTGAGTGACTCCAAAAACCTTTCCAGGCATTCTCCTTTAAATTGAATGCTGAGCGATGTTGAAAACGTGGGAATCGTGTTTTTGCGCTCTGAAAGTGTTGAAAACCGTGTTTCTGGCAATATAGTTGAAACTGCACGTTGAATGATGTTAAAACCCAGGAATCGCGTTTTTGCGCTCTGAAAGTGTCGAAAACAGGATTTCTCGCAATATCATTGAAACTGCACGCTGAATGATGTTAAATCCCGGGAATCGCGTTTTTGCGTTGTGAAAGTGTAGAAAACGGCGTTTCTGATGCACTTCTGGAAAATGAATGCTGTGTGTTGTTCAAAGCTGGGAACAGAGTTTTTGGGCTTGGAGAGTGTGAAAATTGTGTTTCTGACAGTCTACTGAAATCTGAATGCTGAGTGTTGTTCAAAGCTGAGAACAGAGTTTTTGGGCTCTGAGTGACTCCAAAAACCTTTCCAGGCATTCTCCTTTAAATTGAATGCTGAGCGATGTTGAAAACGTGGGAATCGTGTTTTTGCGCTCTGAAAGTGTTGAAAACCGTGTTTCTGGCAATATAGTTGAAACTGCACGCTGAATGATGTTAAAACCCAGGAATCGCGTTTTTGCGCTCTGAAAGTGTCGAAAACAGCTTTTCTGATGCACTTCTGGAAAATGAGTGCTGTGTGTTGTTCAAAGCTGGGAACAGAGTTTTTGGGCTTGGAGAGGGTGAAAATTGTGTTTCTGGCAGTCTACTGAAATCTGAATGCTGAGTATTGTTCAAAGCTGAGAACAGAGTTTTTGGGCTCTGAGTGACTCCAAAAACCTTTCCAGGCATTCTCCTTTAAATTGAATGCTGAGCGATGTTGAAAACGTGGGAATCGTGTTTTTGCGCTCTGAAAGTGTTGAAAACCGTGTTTCTGGCAATATAGTTGAAACTGCACGTTGAATGATGTTAAAACCCAGGAATCGCGTTTTTGCGCTCTGAAAGTGTCGAAAACAGGGTTTCTCGCAATATCATTGAAACTGCACGCTGAATGATGTTAAAACCCGGGAATCGCGTTTTTGCGTTGTGAAAGTGTAGAAAACGGCGTTTCTGATGCACTTCTGGAAAATGAATGCTGTGTGTTGTTCAAAGCTGGGAACAGAGTTTTTGGGCTTGGAGAGTGTGAAAATTGTGTTTCTGACAGTCTACTGAAATCTGAATGCTGAGTGTTGTTCAAAGCTGAGAACAGAGTTTTTGGGCTCTGAGTGACTCCAAAAACCTTTCCAGGCATTCTCCTTTAAATTGAATGCTGAGCGATGTTGAAAACGTGGGAATCGTGTTTTTGCGCTCTGAAAGTGTTGAAAACCGTGTTTCTGGCAATATAGTTGAAACTGCACGCTGAATGATGTTAAAACCCAGGAATCGCGTTTTTGCGCTCTGAAAGTGTCGAAAACAGCTTTTCTGATGCACTTCTGGAAAATGAGTGCTGTGTGTTGTTCAAAGCTGGGAACAGAGTTTTTGGGCTTGGAGAGGGTGAAAATTGTGTTTCTGACAGTCTACTGAAATCTGAATGCTGAGTATTGTTCAAAGCTGAGAACAGAGTTTTTGGGCTCTGAGTGACTCCAAAAACCTTTCCAGGCATTCTCCTTTAAATTGAATGCTGAGCGATGTTGAAAACGTGGGAATCGTGTTTTTGCGCTCTGAAAGTGTTGAAAACCGTGTTTCTGGCAATATAGTTGAAACTGCACGCTGAATGATGTTAAAACCCAGGAATCGCGTTTTTGCGCTCTGAAAGTGTCGAAAACAGCTTTTCTGATGCACTTCTGGAAAATGAGTGCAGTGTGTTGTTCAAAGCTGGGAACAGAGTTTTTGGGCTTGGAGAGGGTGAAAATTGTGTTTCTGACATTCTACTGAAATCTGAATGCTGAGTATTGTTCAAAGCTGAGAACAGAGTTTTTGGGCTCTGAGTGACTCCAAAAACCTTTCCAGGCATTCTCCTTTAAATTGAATGCTGAGCGATGTTGAAAACGTGGGAATCGTGTTTTTGCGCTCTGAAAGTGTTGAAAACCGTGTTTCTGGCAATATAGTTGAAACTGCACGCTGAATGATGTTAAAACCCAGGAATCGCGTTTTTGCGCTCTGAAAGTGTCGAAAACAGCTTTTCTGATGCACTTCTGGAAAATGAGTGCTGTGTGTTGTTCAAAGCTGGGAACAGAGTTTTTGGGCTTGGAGAGGGTGAAAATTGTGTTTCTGGCAGTCTACTGAAATCTGAATGCTGAGTATTGTTCAAAGCTGAGAACAGAGTTTTTGGGCTCTGAGTGACTCCAAAAACCTTTCCAGGCATTCTCCTTTAAATTGAATGCTGAGCGATGTTGAAAACGTGGGAATCGTGTTTTTGCGCTCTGAAAGTGTTGAAAACCGTGTTTCTGGCAATATAGTTGAAACTGCACGCTGAATGATGTTAAAACCCAGGAATCGCGTTTTTGCGCTCTGAAAGTGTCGAAAACAGCTTTTCTGATGCACTTCTGGAAAATGAGTGCTGTGTGTTGTTCAAAGCTGGGAACAGAGTTTTTGGGCTTGGAGAGGGTGAAAATTGTGTTTCTGGCAGTCTACTGAAATCTGAATGCTGAGTATTGTTCAAAGCTGAGAACAGAGTTTTTGGGCTCTGAGTGACTCCAAAAACCTTTCCAGGCATTCTCCTTTAAATTGAATGCTGAGCGATGTTGAAAACGTGGGAATCGTGTTTTTGCGCTCTGAAAGTGTTGAAAACCGTGTTTCTGGCAATATAGTTGAAACTGCACGTTGAATGATGTTAAAACCCAGGAATCGCGTTTTTGCGCTCTGAAAGTGTCGAAAACAGGATTTCTGATGCAATATCATTGAAACTGCACGCTGAATGATGTGTTAAATCCGGGAATCAGCGTTTTTGGCGTTGTGAAAGTGTAGAAAACGGCGTTTCTGATGCAGTTTCTGAAATATGAATGCTGTGTGTTGTTCAAAGCTGAGAACAGAGTTTTTGGGCTCTGAGTGACTCCAAAAACCTTTCCAGGCATTCTCCTTTAAATTGAATGCTGAGCGATGTTGAAAACGTGGGAATCGTGTTTTTGCGCTCTGAAAGTGTTGAAAACCGTGTTTCTGGCAATATAGTTGAAACTGCACGTTGAATGATGTTAAAACCCAGGAATCGCGTTTTTGCGCTCTGAAAGTGTCGAAAACAGGATTTCTCGCAATATCATTGAAACTGCACGCTGAATGATGTTAAATCCCGGGAATCGCGTTTTTGCGTTGTGAAAGTGTAGAAAACGGCGTTTCTGATGCACTTCTGGAAAATGAATGCTGTGTGTTGTTCAAAGCTGGGAACAGAGTTTTTGGGCTCTGAGTGACTCCAAAAACCTTTCCAGGCATTCTCCTTTAAATTGAATGCTGAGCGATGTTGAAAACGTGGGAATCGTGTTTTTGCGCTCTGAAAGTGTTGAAAACCGTGTTTCTGGCAATATAGTTGAAACTGCACGCTGAATGATGTTAAAACCCAGGAATCGCGTTTTTGCGTTGTGAAAGTGTAGAAAACGGCGTTTCTGATGCACTTCTGGAAAATGAATGTTGTGTGTTGTTCAAAGCTGGGAACAGAGTTTTTGGGCTTGGAGAGTGTGAAAATTGTGTTTCTGACAGTCTACTGAAATCTGAATGCTGAGTGTTGTTCAAAGCTGAGAAAAGGGTTTTTGGGCTCTGAGTGACTCCAAAAACCTTTCCAGGCATTCTCCTTTAAATTGAATGCTGAGCGATGTTGAAAACGTGGGAATCGTGTTTTTGCGCACTGAAAGTGTTGAAAACCGTGTTTCTGGCAATATAGTTGAAACTGCACGTTGAATGATGTTAAAACCCAGGAATCGCGTTTTTGCGCTCTGAAAGTGTCGAAAACAGGATTTCTCGCAATATCATTGAAACTGCACGCTGAATGATGTTAAATCCCGGGAATCGCGTTTTTGCGTTGTGAAAGTGTAGAAAACGGCGTTTCTGATGCACTTCTGGAAAATGAATGCTGTGTGTTGTTCAAAGCTGGGAACAGAGTTTTTGGGCTTGGAGAGTGTGAAAATTGTGTTTCTGACAGTCTACTGAAATCTGAATGCTGAGTGTTGTTCAAAGCTGAGAACAGAGTTTTTGGGCTCTGAGTGACTCCAAAAACCTTTCCAGGCATTCTCCTTTAAATTGAATGCTGAGCGATGTTGAAAACGTGGGAATCGTGTTTTTGCGCTCTGAAAGTGTTGAAAACCGTGTTTCTGGCAATATAGTTGAAACTGCACGCTGAATGATGTTAAAACCCAGGAATCGCGTTTTTGCGCTCTGAAAGTGTCGAAAACAGCTTTTCTGATGCACTTCTGGAAAATGAGTGCTGTGTGTTGTTCAAAGCTGGGAACAGAGTTTTTGGGCTTGGAGAGGGTGAAAATTGTGTTTCTGGCAGTCTACTGAAATATGAATGCTGAGTATTGTTCAAAGCTGAGAACAGAGTTTTTGGGCTCTGAGTGACTCCAAAAACCTTTCCAGGCATTCTCCTTTAAATTGAATGCTGAGCGATGTTGAAAACGTGGGAATCGTGTTTTTGCGCTCTGAAAGTGTTGAAAACCGTGTTTCTGGCAATATAGTTGAAACTGCACGTTGAATGATGTTAAAACCCAGGAATCGCGTTTTTGCGCTCTGAAAGTGTCGAAAACAGGATTTCTCGCAATATCATTGAAACTGCACGCTGAATGATGTTAAATCCCGGGAATCGCGTTTTTGCGTTGTGAAAGTGTAGAAAACGGCGTTTCTGATGCACTTCTGGAAAATGAATGCTGTGTGTTGTTCAAAGCTGGGAACAGAGTTTTTGGGCTTGGAGAGTGTGAAAATTGTGTTTCTGACAGTCTACTGAAATCTGAATGCTGAGTGTTGTTCAAAGCTGAGAACAGAGTTTTTGGGCTCTGAGTGACTCCAAAAACCTTTCCAGGCATTCTCCTTTAAATTGAATGCTGAGCGATGTTGAAAACGTGGGAATCGTGTTTTTGCGCTCTGAAAGTGTTGAAAACCGTGTTTCTGGCAATATAGTTGAAACTGCACGCTGAATGATGTTAAAACCCAGGAATCGCGTTTTTGCGCTCTGAAAGTGTCGAAAACAGCTTTTCTGATGCACTTCTGGAAAATGAGTGCTGTGTGTTGTTCAAAGCTGGGAACAGAGTTTTTGGGCTTGGAGAGGGTGAAAATTGTGTTTCTGGCAGTCTACTGAAATCTGAATGCTGAGTATTGTTCAAAGCTGAGAACAGAGTTTTTGGGCTCTGAGTGACTCCAAAAACCTTTCCAGGCATTCTCCTTTAAATTGAATGCTGAGCGATGTTGAAAACGTGGGAATCGTGTTTTTGCGCTCTGAAAGTGTTGAAAACCGTGTTTCTGGCAATATAGTTGAAACTGCACGTTGAATGATGTTAAAACCCAGGAATCGCGTTTTTGCGCTCTGAAAGTGTCGAAAACAGGATTTCTCGCAATATCATTGAAACTGCACGCTGAATGATGTTAAATCCCGGGAATCGCGTTTTTGCGTTGTGAAAGTGTAGAAAACGGCGTTTCTGATGCACTTCTGGAAAATGAATGCTGTGTGTTGTTCAAAGCTGGGAACAGAGTTTTTGGGCTCTGAGTGACTCCAAAAACCTTTCCAGGCATTCTCCTTTAAATTGAATGCTGAGCGATGTTGAAAACGTGGGAATCGTGTTTTTGCGCTCTGAAAGTGTTGAAAACCGTGTTTCTGGCAATATAGTTGAAACTGCACGCTGAATGATGTTAAAACCCAGGAATCGCGTTTTTGCGCTCTGAAAGTGTCGAAAACAGCTTTTCTGATGCACTTCTGGAAAATGAGTGCTGTGTGTTGTTCAAAGCTGGGAACAGAGTTTTTGGGCTTGGAGAGGGTGAAAATTGTGTTTCTGACAGTCTACTGAAATCTGAATGCTGAGTAGTTGTTCAAAGCTGAGAACAGAGTTTTTGGGCTCTGAGTGACTCCAAAAACCTTTCCAGGCATTCTCCTTTAAATTGAATGCTGAGCGATGTTGAAAACGTGGGAATCGTGTTTTTGCGCTCTGAAAGTGTTGAAAACCGTGTTTCTGGCAATATAGTTGAAACTGCACGTTGAATGATGTTAAAACCCAGGAATCGCGTTTTTGCGCTCTGAAAGTGTCGAAAACAGGATTTCTCGCAATATCATTGAAACTGCACGCTGAATGATGTTAAATCCCGGGAATCGCGTTTTTGCGTTGTGAAAGTGTAGAAAACGGCGTTTCTGATGCACTTCTGGAAAATGAATGCTGTGTGTTGTTCAAAGCTGGGAACAGAGTTTTTGGGCTTGGAGAGTGTGAAAATTGTGTTTCTGACAGTCTACTGAAATCTGAATGCTGAGTGTTGTTCAAAGCTGAGAACAGAGTTTTTGGGCTCTGAGTGACTCCAAAAACCTTTCCAGGCATTCTCCTTTAAATTGAATGCTGAGCGATGTTGAAAACGTGGGAATCGTGTTTTTGCGCTCTGAAAGTGTTGAAAACCGTGTTTCTGGCAATATAGTTGAAACTGCACGCTGAATGATGTTAAAACCCAGGAATCGCGTTTTTGCGCTCTGAAAGTGTCGAAAACAGCTTTTCTGATGCACTTCTGGAAAATGAGTGCTGTGTGTTGTTCAAAGCTGGGAACAGAGTTTTTGGGCTTGGAGAGGGTGAAAATTGTGTTTCTGGCAGTCTACTGAAATCTGAATGCTGAGTATTGTTCAAAGCTGAGAACAGAGTTTTTGGGCTCTGAGTGACTCCAAAAACCTTTCCAGGCATTCTCCTTTAAATTGAATGCTGAGCGATGTTGAAAACGTGGGAATCGTGTTTTTGCGCTCTGAAAGTGTTGAAAACCGTGTTTCTGGCAATATAGTTGAAACTGCACGCTGAATGATGTTAAAACCCAGGGAATCGCGTTTTTGCGCTCTGAAAGTGTCCGAAAACAGCTTTTCTGATGCACTTCTGGAAAATGAGTGCAGTGTGTTGTTCAAAGCTGGGAACAGAGTTTTTGGGCTTGGAGAGGGTGAAAATTGTGTTTCTGACATTCTACTGAAATCTGAATGCTGAGTATTGTTCAAAGCTGAGAACAGAGTTTTTGGGCTCTGAGTGACTCCAAAAACCTTTCCAGGCATTCTCCTTTAAATTGAATGCTGAGCGATGTTGAAAACGTGGGAATCGTGTTTTTGCGCTCTGAAAGTGTTGAAAACCGTGTTTCTGGCAATATAGTTGAAACTGCACGCTGAATGATGTTAAAACCCAGGAATCGCGTTTTTGCGCTCTGAAAGTGTCGAAAACAGCTTTTCTGATGCACTTCTGGAAAATGAGTGCTGTGTGTTGTTCAAAGCTGGGAACAGAGTTTTTGGGCTTGGAGAGGGTGAAAATTGTGTTTCTGGCAGTCTACTGAAATCTGAATGCTGAGTATTGTTCAAAGCTGAGAACAGAGTTTTTGGGCTCTGAGTGACTCCAAAAACCTTTCCAGGCATTCTCCTTTAAATTGAATGCTGAGCGATGTTGAAAACGTGGGAATCGTGTTTTTGCGCTCTGAAAGTGTTGAAAACCGTGTTTCTGGCAATATAGTTGAAACTGCACGTTGAATGATGTTAAAACCCAGGAATCGCGTTTTTGCGCTCTGAAAGTGTCGAAAACAGGATTTCTCGCAATATCATTGAAACTGCACGCTGAATGATGTTAAATCCCGGGAATCGCGTTTTTGCGTTGTGAAAGTGTAGAAAACGGCGTTTCTGATGCACTTCTGGAAAATGAATGCTGTGTGTTGTTCAAAGCTGGGAACAGAGTTTTTGGGCTTGGAGAGTGTGAAAATTGTGTTTCTGACAGTCTACTGAAATCTGAATGCTGAGTGTTGTTCAAAGCTGAGAACAGAGTTTTTGGGCTCTGAGTGACTCCAAAAACCTTTCCAGGCATTCTCCTTTAAATTGAATGCTGAGCGATGTTGAAAACGTGGGAATCGTGTTTTTGCGCTCTGAAAGTGTTGAAAACCGTGTTTCTGGCAATATAGTTGAAACTGCACGCTGAATGATGTTAAAACCCAGGAATCGCGTTTTTGCGCTCTGAAAGTGTCGAAAACAGCTTTTCTGATGCACTTCTGGAAAATGAGTGCTGTGTGTTGTTCAAAGCTGGGAACAGAGTTTTTGGGCTTGGAGAGGGTGAAAATTGTGTTTCTGGCAGTCTACTGAAATCTGAATGCTGAGTATTGTTCAAAGCTGAGAACAGAGTTTTTGGGCTCTGAGTGACTCCAAAAACCTTTCCAGGCATTCTCCTTTAAATTGAATGCTGAGCGATGTTGAAAACGTGGGAATCGTGTTTTTGCGCTCTGAAAGTGTTGAAAACCGTGTTTCTGGCAATATAGTTGAAACTGCACGTTGAATGATGTTAAAACCCAGGAATCGCGTTTTTGCGCTCTGAAAGTGTCGAAAACAGGATTTCTCGCAATATCATTGAAACTGCACGCTGAATGATGTTAAATCCCGGGAATCGCGTTTTTTGCGTTGTGAAAGTGTAGAAAACGGCGTTTCTGATGCACTTCTGGAAAATGAATGCTGTGTGTTGTTCAAAGCTGGGAACAGAGTTTTTGGGCTTGGAGAGTGTGAAAATTGTGTTTCTGACAGTCTACTGAAATCTGAATGCTGAGTGTTGTTCAAAGCTGAGAACAGAGTTTTTGGGCTCTGAGTGACTCCAAAAACCTTTCAGGCATTCTCCTTTAAATTGAATGCTGAGCGATGTTGAAACGTGGGAATCGTGTTTTTGCGCTCTGAAAGTGTTGAAAACCGTGTTTCTGGCAATATAGTTGAAACTGCACGCTGAATGATGTTAAAACCCAGAAATCGCGTTTTTGCGCTCTGAAAGTGTCGAAAACAGCTTTTCTGATGCACTTCTGGAAAATGAGTGCTGTGTGTTTGTTCAAAGCTGGGAACAGAGTTTTTGGGCTTGGAGAGGGTGAAAATTGTGTTTCTGACAGTCTACTGAAATCTGAATGCTGAGTATTGTTCAAAGCTGAGAACAGAGTTTTTGGGCTCTGAGTGACTCCAAAAACCTTTCCAGGCATTCTCCTTTAAATTGAATGCTGAGCGATGTTGAAAACGTGGGAATCGTGTTTTTTGCGCTCTGAAAGTGTTGAAAACCGTGTTTCTGGCAATATAGTTGAAACTGCACACGTTGAATGATGTTAAAACCCAGGAATCGCGTTTTTGCGCTC